>NC_088605.1:34182683-34315183 GCF_036013475.1 Columba livia
AGCAATCTTTTAATTGAAAGCCAGTCTCTGCCTTCAGAAGGGCCACAACCATGTCCTTGTTAACTCCCTACATGTAGTATGTCTGAAAAAATCACCCCTGCTCATGATCCACTCAGTCCCTTATGAAGTTTCACATTTAGCGATATTCCAAGCTAAGTGATCAATGTGTCTTTTTGGGTACTTCAGTGATCTTTTCCCAAGATAAACAAACTATGCAGCAATTAATTTGTACTCGCCTCCTGGGTGAAGGGAGGGATAAATGACAGTGAGACTAATACGATCCAGTTAGAGTGACCTTCAGAGGATGTATGTGGTATTCGATTTGTACCTTCTGACTCTGAGGGCCATCGCCTTCATCAGAAATGCCATCTTCCTGCTGATCATAAGCAGGCCCTCCCAGGAGCCTTATTCTCTTCTCACATTGTTTCTTTGCCACCGTCAGCTGATTAATGTACCTCTTCACATTGCGAGCCCTCAGTAGGTCAGCTTTCATTGCCGCGGTTTCTTTTCCTTTTGAATCTAAGAATAAAGCACACCAGAGACAGTCATTTACAACATGAAAACATCATCGCATCACTGCCTGTGTGACCTGCCCGATCAAAGCATTAGTCATTCGGGAATCAATTATGTATATAAGCATAGATACTGGAAAGTTTGTATTTGAAAGAGAATGACAATTCTGAAACATTCTCCAATGATACCTCAAGGGTTTATATAAAACAGTTGTCCTGTTGTCAGCTGGCAGAAGAGTTTTTTCCTAGTAGCCAGTATAGAGCTGTGTTTTGGATTTAGTGTGAGAATAATGTTGATAACAGACTGATGTTTTAGTTGCTACTAAGCAGTCAAGGACTTTTCAGCTTCTCACACCATGGCAGCCACACAAGAATCTGGGAGGGGACGCAGCTGACCCCAGCTGGCCAAAGGGATATTCAATTCCTTATAACATCATGTTCAGTATGTGTTTTGGGGAAGCTGGACATGGGAAACACTGCTCGGGAACTGGCTGGTTATTGGTTGATGGGTGGTGAGCAACTGCATTGTGCATCACTTGTTCTATATATTCTTTTATTAATATCATTGTTACTATAATTATCATTTTCCCTTTCTGTCCTATTAAACTGTCTTTATCTTAAATCACGAGGTTCACCTTTTCTCCAATTCTCAACCCAATCCCACTGCAGGGGGGAGGGGGATGAGTGAATGTCTGTGTGTGGTGTTTAGCTGCCTGCTGGATTAAACCACAACAGTGATTCACAAAAAAATCCTTATTCAAAATGTCCCGTGAAATCTAACCCCTCTGGCTCTTTTTCCACAGCTTGCAGCAAGACACAGGCCCAAGACTTGTACTACAGGGTATACATTCATCAGCGGGCATAAGGAAGTTACCTACAGCCATGGCATATGATAACACATGGAGCTGATGGCTTGTGGACCTTACTGAACATTACATGGACTGCCTGGAGTCATGAGGGACTGCACTAAAAACCCTCCAGCCCAGTATCACAAGCTCCCACACACCCCATTTGCAAATCCACATTTTTTGAGCCTGATGTGAACAGCACATGATACAGTGTCTGCTCCAGACAACACCACAGACCAAAGCTCACTCAAAAAGGTCAGATGACTAAGAAAAATTAAAAATAAAATAAAATAAAAATCTTATAATGTCACATCAAGATGGCACACTACTGCTAAATAGTGAAATAACATGAAAATGACAGTCATTTGAATAAGACTTGGTAATAAAAGGTGTAATGTTTGTGTCTTCTACATTCCAGCCTCTTCAGCTAATTACCAGGGCCTACAAAAAGAAGCAGCAGATAAAACAGATTAAAAAACCCTATTGTGCTGAAATCATTATTGTTTTATATCTGCAGGATGCAAGTGATTCACTTTATACACCGGTTTTATTTTCCTTTTGTTCAGTAATAATACTCTCGCTTTTGTAGGCTGCAGCTAGAGCTCGGTAGCAAAGTACCTGGTTTGTGCTCAGCTCTGAATTAATTCATTGCTCAAGCATAAACGATAGAGATCTCTTGTAGTGTGTTTTCAAAATATCAAATGCTAGTAAAATGATGTAGATGAAAATGGCATTCAATTTTCAAAACAGTTGCTGGAAAGAAACACTCAGACAGCTACATTTGTGAATGCATACACAGAAAAATGAAGTATGATTTAAAATAGCTATTTTAAATGCATTTCTAAAATATTATGGCACCTTCTCCTTTTAGGACTGTTTCATCATTTTATTTCCCTCTCAAAGGTACATGTAGCTACTGTACAAAACCATAAGTTTTGTCACTCGTATACTGAAAGACAACGGAAGTTATCTGGAGCTCCCTGAATTTCTACACATAATGTGAGTACAGATATTCTCCCAATATCTTTTCCCAGATTTTTAATTTCACTTTATTCTCTGCATGTATTCATGTATGCTGGTAGGGAACCTTCCTTATTCAAAGACTGTTAGTGTTTTAATGGATAAGTATGATCTGCATCTGAGCTGCCACATAACAGTGAACTACAGACATGATACTCGCTGAAGCAAAAGATAAAATGAGTTTACCATGGTGTCCTGGTTTTGCTAAAAACAAGTTTCTCTTTTAGTGAATTTGCCTGTCAGCTAAAGCCTTCATATTAACTGCATTTTCCTGGAGAACCAGACACATGTTTTGGTAAACCTAGCAATGGAATGCAAACTTATTGATAAGCATGCATGGACATCTCGCGAGAGGGGCGACGAGAAACAAGTGAGCAAGAAACTGACCAACTGTGTATAACATTCCATTCACGTGAATACTTCATATAAAAGTGCGAGATCACGAGGATCTTGTCCCTTTTTTTCCTTATGGCCGACATTAGGAGAGGACCTTGCTAGTCGTCCCTGCGAACTGAGGCCTAGTGAGAGACTGAATCCAGCCCCGATTGGCTGCAGAGTCTAATCCAGGACTTCGGGTGCCGGCTCTGCAGTTGCTGAGACTTTCAAGATTGGTTTTGTATATTTTGTATTATTTTCTCTATTCTTATTAGTAGTATTAGTAAAACATTGTTAATTTTTCCAACTCTCTTCTCTCTGTCCTTCTTTCCCTCCCGATCGCCTGTCCTGAGTGGGAAGGGCGGAGAGGGAGGGGCAGAAAGGCGGAAGTGGGGGGGAGAGGGGGTTAACAATACATCTGCCAGGGTTTTATTGTCACCCCGCAATCTTAACCCTCGACACATGGGAAGAAAAAAAAAAAGCCATCTGTTTTCCTGGCATGTTATCTCCACAGGGAAGTCAACAGAGCATTTAATTTAGTGTTTCAGTTCCCTGACCGGAGGTACTAGTATTAATGAAAGAAAAAGAAAGGAGAAAACAAAAGGCAGGAAAATACCTTAAGGACAAAATATCTCTTCCCCTCAATTTAAAACATTTACAGTTAATACAAATACATAGACAGTAGATTAAAGTGAGGATTAAAGCCCAACATTTCCCCTCCTGCACTTGACTCTAAGACGATTTTTAAAGGTTCTCAATCCTCTTAATAGTTTAAATACTTTGGGCTCAAAATGCATACCTGAAAACCCACACTTTGAAAGCCCATGATCAGTGCTACATGATGACCATTCAGCCTTCTTAAAACAGAAGCACCCTTCTTCATAAAAACAAGGCATTCTTGGAGGGTTTTCAAAGTAAGCATGTCTATTTTACCTGAAGTCTTATCACCCTGCGATTGCAGCAGGCCTCTGAGAGAGACTAATGAGCCCTTTATCCCACCTGCTTCCGGTGATTAATTACTTTCTTAACAAAGATCCTTCCAAAACATCTGCCTCACTCGGCTCTTCAGACCCATACGGAGCCACTCCATGTAAGAAACACGCAGGGCAGAGTGACGAAGACTGCGCTGCCAGCTTGTTCCTGCCCTGTTGGTCAATGGGACTGGTCCCCGTGGAAGCCTGGCGGCCACGGCCTTCACGAATAAACCGGCAGCTGATGAAGTGCGGCCGGCACGGAGCGCGGGTGACGCACGGCAGCGCCCGAGGGACAGCGTGGGAGCACGGACAACACTGAAGCGACTGCCCCCGTCCAAAGTGTGAAAGAGAGGCCAGCAGAAGTCAGGAGGAGCATTTTCATGTTAACTGAGGAACGTCAGGAGTATCACTGGTTTTCTCCTAACTCTAACCACCTTCTGAGATTTTTGAGAATTCTCAGAACTAAACGGCTCTGTGGTTGTTGTTGTTTTCCCATATTAAGTCCTATCAAAAAGGTACTTTAAGCTATAAAGAGAACTTATCTTTTTAATCTGTTCTTGCCTGATTACATCACCACTAAAGTACTGAGATATAAAGACCTTTTTTTGCCATTTCTGCATATCAGCAGAGATGTTCACTACATTCATACTGTTGCATAAGCTAAATAAAAACAGAAAGTTACAAAAAAAAAAAAGATTTGCCTTTATTCACATACCATTCAGCAAGCTCCAATAAAGGGAAAAGGAACAAATACATGCTACTAAGTAAGACATTGTTTCATCACTATGCAAGAAAAGGAAATGCATCCTTTGGACTTCTTTTTTTTTGTTAGTAACAACTTTACAGTTTGTGGATTATATTATTATTAAAACAAATCAACAAAACCACTCCTCATCAGCCAAACAAGAGAGATGCTTCTTTGGTGCCTCCTCCCCACATGAGTTGCACACACAATTTCCAAGGACAGTTGAGCAAGGACTTCACCTCCGAAGGTGGAGCCTTTTAGCAACTTCTTCCAAAATAATTCTCCTTATCAGCGTGAACTTTGAGAAGACATACATGCACTGCCAGGGAGGAATGTCAAAACCCAGAGGAGTACTGTGCACCCTGCCCAAGGGCATCAAAATGCAATTAGTACCAAAAGCAGAATTTCAAACTCTGCTTATCTATCCACAGCTGCAGACAATTCAGGTCGCACTGGACAATATTAAAATAAACACGGTTCAAATGAGCTCAAACTTGGCAAACTGTAAAAGTAAAGATATCTGTGCAAATCTTTTTTACTCCATCTGCTTTTGCACATCGGTAGTGATTTCTGACCAAGCTTCCACATTCTCCTCTGCATTACACCTAACCACCTGGATTTGAACTATGCCAGAAGTGGCTCCTAGAACCCACAAAAACCATTTCTGAGAATCAGTTCCTCAGACCTAATTTTCTTTGCTTGGCTTTTTCAGTAGTTCTGCTACTTAGTCACTAAATACATTGCACTGCAGCATATATTCACACCGTCTGCGTTTCAGTCAGAATGCTGGGCCTTGCAAACAATAGTCATGCCAACAAACCCTACACAAACTTTATTACCACACACCACAGTGTAAAATACAATGTAAAAATAATGTAAATGAAGACAAATACAATAAAGACTGCTTCAAGCACAAACTACATTGTACTGTAGCACTTCCTAAGTTGTTCCTTCTCTTGATAGAAGCAGAATAAAACAAAGACTTCTTAACTGCAAAGTTATATTGCAAAAGCCTGATTAAAACTGGAAGTACAAGTTCTCACTTCTTCACAGCTGCAAGAACTACAGATTCCTGACACATGGCAGCACGTACAACAGCACTGACTCATCTGAGGTGTCTCAGAGGGAGCTGTGTGCGCACACAACATTGTCTGCATTGCTGCAGGACTTCTTGTGAGAGCCGAGTTAAGCACCTGCAGTGCCCGCTTAATGCTGCACTCAAGTATTTAGGGAGCAAACACAGATTTAACACTTGCATGTAAACAGTAGCCCTCACCTTCTATATGTAATTTACCAATCACCACAGAATTCTTTGAACTCTCAGAAACTTTGAATTACACAGTTACTGCGTAATTTCCACATAGGCCTGGAAAAGTATTTGTTCAATTCTGCAAGAGCAGGTTAGACTTTGAGAACAACAGTACATGCTGTTCTTCTACTGCCCATAGTACAAGCAAAGGGAAAACCAGATCTGTGGTCGGACAAGTGAATGAGTAAAAAAAAAAAAGTGCCAAATTCCAAACACTTCAAGCAACAGATCTGGGGGAAGGGACTTCAGTGGAGATCATGGGAGAATTTAGGCACTGATCATTAGCAACACATGGTGCAACATAGCTTCCCACATCACAGCCACAGCTGAACAGAACAAAACACAAAGTGGCAGTACAGTAAATTTGAGTATGGCAGCAAGTATGTACTACATAGTAAAATAACATCCACCACATATAGCCTCTGTCTGTAGGTCCCTGTGTCCCCCTTGATCACTTCTGTCTGACTGGTCAGCTTCTGCCCTTCCCCTTTCACTGACGGGCATCTCCCCAAACCAACTGTGGACAACAAACATTATCATCAGCAGCACACAAAGGATCTCAGGAGGAGAAAGACAACCTTACTCTATGGAGCCGATTTGAAAAAAAATAATCACAAATCGAAACAAACGAGCCTACCCCAATCAGGGTCACAGTAACCTTCACCTGCATCCACAAGGATTCCCTCCACACATATTGCCTGAGCACAACCTGCACGTGCAACAGTAGCTCTTTAAGCCTGGCCAAAAAGCCATGCAAAAATAATTGTGTGTGTGTTTATCCCTGTGTGGAGGATGGAGGGGGAGGAATCATAATATAGTTTGTTAAAATTAAATTAGATGGCACCTGTAATGCACTGGAACGCAGAAGTATCCATTTCACATTACTCTGAATTGTCATCTTGGCAAAACCCACACATCGCAACCCACACACCTAAGTTAGCTTGGAGCCCCAGTTTCTAAAAGAAAAGTCCCTTTTTGCAGCGGAACACTCAAGCCTCCTTTGGAACCACAGTACCTAGAAAGCCTGCCCACAGGCACTTCTGCTTCTGTACCACTCGGCAGCTCCACTTATAAAAGCAAATATCTAGATGCACAGGGGGAACGCTCAGCAGGAAAACTCTTCCACTGCAACACAGCAGATCTCCACATACAGAAATGGCTGCTTATTCCATCTGTCTTGCAATCCCTGCTTGCAAAGGAGCAGTTTTCTCAACAGGGATGCCCTGGGCTCGACTGCAACGTGGTATCTGAAAAACAGTCCCATCCCATCATTGGAGGGTGGTTTCTGGTCACGCTGTGAAGTCACGTATAAGGTAAGAAGGCACAGAAAATAAACCAAACAAATCCCTTTAGAGTGCTGGAAAAGAGAAAAAAAAAAAAAAAAATCTGTTGACAGATTTGCCCTGTTTTACCCCAAGACGAGGCACATACCTTCATGAGTTTTTGTATTTATTTTAAACAGCAGCTAGTAAAAATAGATCCTTGCTCAAATTCTTGTAGGATCCTGTAATATAGCATTAGTAAGACGAGAAACAAAAATGTTTCTGTTAAAATTAGAGCTAGTGTATTTAAACAGTTTCTTATTCATATTACAGCAAATATCAACATGGCAACTTCCTTTTGTTTCTATTTCATTATTGTTTTTTGAAGCCTTTTCATTAGAAAAAATTAAGATCTACTCTTGCTCCTAGAAACTCAGGTCCTCTCTCACTCATGCTACAGTGCCCAATCTGCATAATTGTCCTCTTACATACAGCTTTACTAGATCAAAATGTAGCAAACGTTTTCAGATAAGCATTTCCAGTCCTTCAAAATCCCCAACGCATAGATTTTGTAAAAACACAAAAACAACAACAACAACAAAAAAACCCACAAAAACAAACAAACAAAAAACAAACCAACCCACAACAAAAAAACCCACCATAACCTAAACTACCTAAGATTTAGCTCAAATTTGGTTCAGTACTTCCAAGGAATCTTTATCAGAGCGCAAGATGAGGAGAGAGGTTTACAGCTAGGTATATAGAAAGATGTGGTTTTTCCAACCAAATATCAGTTAAAAAAAACCCAAACAAACAAAAACCCCACAAACAACACAAACCACCAAACCAAGCCTCCTCCTACAGTCACTGCCGGAGCGAGCCAGTCTGTTTTGGAAGAGGATACATGGGAGGAACCGGTTTGGAGAAGTAACACAGACAGAGGTACACATCACACTCAGCACTTCTGTGCAAATGACGGAAGCAGTGTAATGTCAGCATGCAAGATAAGTGCTTCTATTTACAGTGGCCTGTACTGCTCTGAAACAAACCATCAACACCTCTGAAAACACTCATGCTACATTAGGTTTCTTATTCAGCTTTAGCAATGACCAAAAGCAATTCTCCTGGCCACAGAAGTTATATTATCTACCCACAACAGGCATCATACTGTAGATGTCTCAAGTTATTTTGTGTGTCAGCCTTTTAAGACATTTGACTCTCAGGGAGTCAAATGCAAAACTTACTGCTTAACATGAATCAGATGCTTGTATGTTTTTGTTTGCTCTCCTATGCTCACATGCCAGAAGATTCAAGTGACAGAAATCTGAAAAGAAAAAAGACCCTATAGCATGACATTTTTTATGACAGAGGGTTTAATACAATGAGGTTTAGAAGTACTGCAATGTACTTTATTGCTTTCATTAGAGGGCTTTAACAGCTAAATGTTTTGCCAATAGGTGGCACCAACACCAGTTAAATCAAGTGTAAAGAACAGTTGTCCTTGCTGAGGGCCAAGCCTTCCACTCCAGCCCCTCTGGGCATCAACATTAAAAACGTGTATTTTGGTGTCACCAGATAAAATAGTAAAATAAGTCAAGCAACTGTAGCTCATATGAAAAGTCATCAGGCCGAAACCTGGTCCTCAGGCTATTAATCCTTTAATAACAGACACCTAAATCTTTTTATAAAAACTAAATATTTTTGGTCAGATTTACAGACTTAATTATGTCTCCTCAACCAGTAGCAAAGGTATACCACTCTGCTCAGACACACTTATGCTTAGCCACGTACTTGCACAACACTTACTTTGCTTAGATTGTAGGTAAGCACCCACTGCTGCAGAGTACTGGCCACTCCTGCTGCACTAAGTGTTCCTCACATTTGTTTCATCTTTCTCTATAGAAAACGCTGCCTCTGGAAGTTCCCGTGCCTCAAACTGATGAGGCTGAGACCATATTAATGTACATATTATTCTACACTTGCTCTACCCTTATAGTCTGAGGGTGGATATCAGGCTCAATAGACTGCTGGCTGGCCAAGGTTCAGCAGCTCCAGCTGAACACCCAGGCACTAAAGAAGCACTTAAATTTTCAGGATGCAACTTTGCCATAGGAAAAAGGAAATAGCTACCAGTAAGATGACGTCTTGCCAGGCTGGAACTGAAGGTAAGAGATGCTCATGAGACAAAAGGCAAGAGCTCACATACCAGCAGGGACGGGGAGACTGTCCTATACACAAAACACCCATGCTCACACACGTTATTACAGGTATGCAACAAGTATTAGGGGAACAGATTAAAAAGATGAAGAATGAGAGTGTGCAGACACACTTCCATTTTACATAAAGCTTACATTTAGTTATTCACCATGAAATCCAACTGTTGTAGGGGTAGCAGTATGCTGTGGCAACCAGAAAGGGAAACATCAAAAGGTGACTTAAGTAATGTGGTGGTCTGTTCTACAAGAGATCAGCAATGTTTGTATCAGCAGTGAGCTGTGCTGGGTGTTATGTTGGCTTTGTTTTAAGGAAGGTAGCATAGGTTTTTCCTTAAACTTTTCTTTCTAAAATTCAGGAACATGTTAGACTCATTACCACATTTGGAAAAACGTCTCCATCTACTTCAGGAAAAACAAGACACAAAAAAGGCTTCAGAACTAGATTTTAACCCTCTACAGTTTTGACAGCCCTCCTGAAGCTTACTGTAAATAGGCTGAGCCTGAGAAACTTTGGTAGTTAAAAACCTGAGCAGAACAACTCAGATTACAAATCTGCCTTACGTTTGTGTGAATAAGATCATATTGTATGTTTCTGTTGGACATACTGTTCCGTACGTGTCAAGCAAAAAGTGTCACCTTTTTCTCCAGGCACAATGTGAATAATCACCGGCTATTTAATAAATAAAAGGTTTAGCCAAAATAGCCCCACTGGCTATTATATCCAGCAGTGGTATTCAACTCATAAATGAGATACAAATTTGCCATAGGACTACACTAGTAATAAAAGTCAACACCTTAACACAAAAGCTCATCGCACCAGCTAGTAGAATTTCTGGTTTTTAACACAGGTAAAGCCAGAAGCCCATAAAAATGCACAACCAACTTCACCACAGAATAAGGGGAATCATACCTATTTCAGCAGAATAAATAGCAGTAATCTTTTTATATCTATTGTGCAGTACCAGGCACTTGTAGCTTCAGAAAAACATCTTGTGTTCAGGGTTTAGAACAGTGAGTGGATAGTTAATGAGATAAACTCAACTGAGAGAGAGGAGATTGAGGCAGTAATTAGTTGTAGGAACCTGAACTGTACAAAAATATTCCCCAAATCAATTCTTGTCACAACAAAGACCAATGGCAACATAAATGGAAATACAGGCTTATGAAGATTGATTTTTTGTAATGTGTAATATACTCAGAGTTAACTTCCCTGTTCTCTTTCTATTATTAAGCAGAGTTTCCATTAAATTAACTTTCATCTGAGAAATATTAATATCTCTTTCTGTAATGTACACTTGAGCAAAAACCAACGCCTCCCTCTCCTTTTGCCTTGGTTTGACACAAGTAAGTGATCCTATGGGAAGGCACATCTAGCTCTATTTTAGAACATAAAAGGCATATCAGTGTTGACAATCCTGTATTTTCAGAAACCTGAGCATAGAGCCCAAACTCTTCAGAATGACCAAAGCTTTCTCCCCATCCACCACCCTCATGCCATGTTTATTTTCTGTTTCTGGATTATTCATTACACTTGAATCACTTTTAAAAGCTTTCCTTTGTGATACAAGGAGCAAGAAAATTATTTTTTTTTTTTTTAACCTGACAGAGATTACATTATAAGCTAAGAGCAAGATCTTTTAGATTACTTTGTTTACAAGCAAATTAATTTATATTGTCCAGTGCTTTTTATTGTGCTTTGGTATACCTTAAGTATACCTGTCCAAGCAAAAATTTGGTCCATAATTTTGCAATCGATATAATCTCCTGAAGATATACCATGGTTTTGATACATTATGAGAACCATAAAAAGCAATACATATAATAACTTCAAGTACAAATGCAAGATGCATGTGCATTTTAAAAGGCAGATGCTGACTACACATTGCAGAAGGATTTAAGAGCACCCTGTACTGCAACACAAAAACATAATACAATGAAGAGTCAAAATAAAGTCTGACTGACAATTATGCCATATCATTCCTTCTTCTGTGTTTTGAAAGGAGAACAGACTGAGACTTTAAAGAATAGATTGCATGAAAAAGACAGAGGAAGTGAGATTCTCAGCATACAAATTTGTAATGCCAAAACTCCTAGTTGCAAACTCTGAAAATGAATGCATCATAGATATGACCTTTCTCATGATCCATCAGCTTAGATGAAGATGAGGTGCGGGGGATAATCACACCATGGGAACTTCTGGAAGAATCAGACAAATTATACAAAACTGAAATACTAAAAACATAGCATTCCTAAAATCTGTCTAAAAATCCCACACACACTGATTGCATATGTATATAAGGAGTTCAAACAGCTTTTTGAAATGAAAACAACAGATGTGACTTAACAAAATGGAATCTTACCTTTCTGCCTCTTCACTTGGGGAATATTGCTGATTGTGGTTGCCTGAACTATTTCCACTACAATCTGATACCTAGTTTTAAAAACAGTAGGGGATAAGGGTGGAGAGGGAGGAGAGAAGAAAAAAAATAAAGGTATTAATTTTTACAATGTATTCTTCATACAGCACACTTAAGAATTAACAAAAATGAAAACACTTCCACCTTGTCGTCACCTGCAAACAGAATAATTTCTCAGTACATCTGCTACCTAAGGAGTAGTGTGCATATGGAGTAGGGAAAAATAAAGTTTATACTGAAACAAAAGGAAAATATCCAACTAAAAATAATACCACCCCTTCTCTCAACTGCTGGCACTGCATAGTCAGTTAATAACATTCAGTGAACACAACGTAAAGTCACGCTTTTAAGTGAATATAAGTTATCTGTAGGTAACCATGATAGGAGTTCGGTTCAAAAGCAAAGAGCTGCCTGTAAGGTTCTTCTAAGCGAATGCCCTCAGTACATATATGGAACATACAGAACTTAAGAAGAAAATCAGTATTAAACTAAAATAACTAAAACATTCCAGAAATAATTGAAAACTGTTTATCACCCAGAACTATAGAAGACAGCTAATGCAGTTAGTAACCTGAATTTTAAGTAACTATCAGACACTACACACTGAGCAAAGAAAATTACTCTAGTTAAATCTTTCATAAACATCAAAGTTCTCATCATAAACTCTGAAACCCCTCTCTGTGCATTCACTTTGGCAGCTACTGATCCTAGATGAAGGCTGAAGCCTCCTAGCAAGTCTGCTATTTCCATGACTACTTATTCTCTGTTTAAGCAACTGTCTATGATCTTTAAAATCTAATCTTTCTTCCATGTACACTCTTTCACCAAAATTATTCAATTCGCCCCATTCCTCTTGCCTACTAGAATTCTCTTAGGATTTTGATTGTCCCTGCTTCTTGTATGTACACACAGGTTTACACACATAGCATACACTCCCAATTCTCCTGTGATCTTTATTCTACCCAACTCCTTCAACTAACAAGTTGAAACCTGAGAACCTGTTTGCAAAGCCTTATTTTTATTAACCCTATTTCCTTTTGCCATCGCTGTATCTTGGTCCTTTCCACCCACCCCCACAGTTCTTGCCCAGTCCTTCAGAGGAAGAACAGCCCTGTAAGTGAGGGTGGTTATTTTGGTGACCAGAAGTCCACAGTTAATTCCCTGCTCAGACACAGGCTTCTCCAATGACTCTGGGCAGATCACTTGGACTTCCGGTGCCTTGGTTGTGTCATCTGTTGTGTCCTGTATCAAGAATAGCGTGGTCAGCAGGACAAGGGAAGTGATCCTTCCCCTGTACTCTGCATTGGTGAGGCCACACCTGGAGTACTGTGTTCAGTTCTGGGCCCCTCAGTTCAGGAAAGACATTGAAGTGCTGGAGCGGGTCCAGAGAAGAGCAACACGACTGGTGAAGGGACTTGAACATAAGACCTATGAGGAGAGGCTGAGGGAGCTGGGGTTGTTTAGTCTAGAGAAGAGGAGGCTTAGAGGTGACCTCATCACTCTTTATAACTACCTGAAGGGAAGTTATAGCCAGGTGGGGATTGGTCTCTTCTCCCAGGCAGTTAGCAATAGGACAAGGGGGCATGGGCTTAAACTCTACCAGGGGAAATTTAGGCTGGATATTAGAAAGAAATTCTTTACAGAGAGAGTGGTCAGGCATTGGAATGGCCTGCCCAGGGAGGTGGTGGACTCACCATCCCTGGAGGTTTTTAAACTGAGATTGGACATGGCACTTAGTGCCATGATCTAGTAAACGGACTAGAGTTGGACCAAGGGTTGGACTCGATGATCTCTGAGGTCTTTTCCAACCCAGTCGATTCTGTGATCTGTAAATGCGCTATAAACAGCATTCATTCACCTCACTCAGCCATTGTACAGTAACTGTGAGCATTATGAATTTATCAAATAAGGTATGGACAATCAAGTAAATACTGCACATGGAAGGTAGTTGCCACTTTTACCTTGCAACTTCTTTCCTTCCAAATTTACTCCCATTTGTTCACAGTCACGGTTTTACATGTTTTTACTATCAATACTATAACACAGCACCTCTTTGTTTTTGTTCTTCATTACATTACGTCAAGTAAGAGAGATGGTCTGAGTTACATTCTCAAAGATGCTATTTAGTCTGTTCCTTCTAAGCATGGAGCTCTGGCTGTAACTACTCAATGAGAGTGCGGTATCGTATAGCCTTGCACCACAGAAACATCAGCCCTGGCTACACTGTCAGATCGTGATCCCCTCTACCTGAAAGACTGCTCCAAATATTCTAGCTGCTACATATTCTGAAGTGCTGGTGAGTAAACATTTAAGGACGTTTTAAATGTGATGTATTAATTTTATTTTCAAGCAGTGAACTGTACTTGATAAACTGGTCCAATCATGGGTTCCCATCCAGATTACTTCTACCTTCCCGCTCTTACCTCCTCCCTGTTCTTTGTTATATTCATCCCTTTTCCTCATTTCTTAAGTAAAAGATGACACAGAGCCAGTGACAATGGTCCTTCTTACCATGAATTGTGTAGTGACCTTTGCTGCTATTCTAATAAATACCAGAATAATGTGATCTTGAAAGCAGAATGAAAAGTATCCACCAGTGTATTTCATTATCACTGTTTTTTAACTCATCATGTCTTTTATCTCTAGTCTTCTTCTGACAGCAAATTTATTTTACACCCGTTGTGGAAGAATTCATCTTTTCTTCCTTATTTGTAGCAGATTTCCAATTTATCCACGCTACCTTAAATCTGAAGGGAAATGAAGGTGAAATTTCACTGCTTAACTTTTTCTTCTTCAAAGAAATAGGGGCAACACATTTTGTGGAGACCCGATAAAACAGGAACAAAACTCTGCCTCCCCCTTCACGACAAGCAACAACAAAGATAAATATTATAAAGAGTAACTTTGAAGGATGTTTGTAGATAGCCATACAATGGTCCCTTCTCTGCAAGCTTTGTTGATTTCAGTTCCTCCCCCCCCCACCAAACAAATCCAAATTTTCAGAACACAAAGCTATGGGAAAAAAAAAAAAAAAGACAAAATAACTCCTCAAATATCAGCAAATGACTTTTTACGAAAAGAAACATCAGCTCCCCAAATGTCCCTTTTTAAAATTAAAGGGATGTTTCCACAAAGAAATACAGATAAATTCTTGTAAGAGATAGAGTGACCACGTTTGCGGCCCACTATATTAACAAAATGTACACCCAAAAGTATCTCCAAAATTAATAAGTAGTTCCTGCATCATTTGAATAAGTTTTAAAAATAAAATCCACAAGCAACGCAATCCAAAAGCAACGCAGAAAATCAATACGATATTTCTTCTTAAGGTAAATGCTTCTAAGCAAGGAGAGAAATAAGAGTTAGAAAATCCGAGTATAATAGATAGCAATTAATCTGCAAAGATAAAGCATGGCAGGGATGTTTCAAAATAAATTATTTTCCCATCAACTGTAGTGCCTGGGGATAAATTTCCCTCAAAGCTAAGCCGACACAGAAAATTGTTGCTACTTATATCTGCTCTTTACCAAGATGCTACATGGCAACATTAGGAGTAATAGGAGGATGCTTACAGTTCATTAATGTCTGGCACTGGCTTAGAACAAGTACTGAAAAATTATTTCCAAATAAAATCAAGAATAGGAATTTTCAACAAATAGAACATTACGCAGAATAGCATCTACCTGGGAAACCTGTTCAAGTTGCCAGTGATTTATTTTTTGCAGGCAGAGAACACTCCAACAGACTCTAATTGTGTTTCTCAGTGATAACTGCACAATGACTTATTTGTTTCTTCCTTCCTCTTTAATTCCTTCTATATAGATTTTTCCTGTGGTTGACTGTTGTGAATTACAACCTGTAATATCATTTGTTTTGCTCACCTAAAGTATCACCCTTTTTTTCCAGCCATACGGAGACCACTGCTTGGTTTCCTTGACATAAATCTGTAAACTTTCCCTCGTATGTAACTTGGAGATGACCACAGGTTGGCCCATCTCCCTCTAGGTGCTCCTGTAGTGCTGGAGACCAACCAGAACAGGAATCCCTCCTCCCGCAGGGGAACGCTCTTTAACCATCTTCCCAGAGATTGACTTTGGAGACCATGTTCTTCCTTCCTCTGTTTGTAAAGAGCTAAACACTATTTCTCTTTGAAAAGAAGATACATTTTCTCAGACATTTTCCATTCAAACACTGATGAGCTCAAACTGATCAACATTACACAGGGTGTAGAGGAACACATTTCAAGATAATGGTAGTGGGACTCCACAGGCTAGAAAGGAAAAACCTAAGTGCAGCCAAAATCACATATTTCATAAAGCAAATTTGCTATCTGATGTTAAAGAACACAATTTAAAGTGACCTATCAGCTAAAAAGAGAACACATTGGGCACTAATGTGCCTGAACAACAACAAAAGAAGACTTGGCTTTCTTTTGAAACAAGCAGATCCATTAGTGTGATTATGCTAATAAATATGATGTCAATT
This sequence comes from Columba livia, assembly GCF_036013475.1. Taxonomy (NCBI): domain Eukaryota; kingdom Metazoa; phylum Chordata; class Aves; order Columbiformes; family Columbidae; genus Columba; species Columba livia. Next base: position 34,198,847 of record NC_088605.1, read on the forward strand.
AGGTTTTAGATGGAGTCTAATAGAGACTAATTTCTGCTCTCAGGAAAGGCACACTGGCCCAGAGTAAAGAGCAAATTATACAGCAGATGAACAATAAGTAGCCAAGCAACAAAATCATTTCACCGTCACCTGAATGCATTTTCCCATCTCAGAAATGCAAGTGGTTTCAGAATCAAAGAGAAGAACAAGAGAAAGTAAGGAGTTATTTATGCAACCCACATACTCCCTTCTCTGTAAACCATCACTTGAGCTGATCAAGCCAACTCTATTAGAAGGTCTGGGTCACAAGAGATGACACAGAGTGCACCAAATGGGATCGATGTGATCGTGTCTTTCAGATGTTGCTGCAGCCACCCAGGAAGAGAGAAAGCTGACCTGCAGCAGCAGTTTGAAGGGAGTCAGAGAAGAGTGAAAAATACCAGTTCTGCTTAGTGGTAAACAGGTTAGAACAAACACTCTGGAAATTACTCCAATAGCTTTGGTGTTCTCAACAAAAAAAAACTCACAGACATCTACGGAGAGCCTACAACAGTAGTATCTCTGCTCCCTGCTTCCCAGTCACTGGTTTCTTATCCTTTCTTTTATACCAGAAATCAGAGGCTAAACAGCTCAGCTATAAAAGAGGTCAAACACAAACACCTTGTACTTGGGCAAGCAGGCCTGAGATGCAAGCAGCACCTTAGGTTATGATGAAGATGGAAGGAAAAAGAGATCAGATTTTTGTGAGGTGGGGAATTAGAATCAAAGTGAGCAGGTGCTATTTGCATTGGAAAACAGGACCATCAAACAAACATGTAGGAGCTCAGTGTTTTCTTCTGGTCTTTAAGAAATTCTTCCGAGTTCACTGACATGTTTAAGAAGGATGCAATTGGGAAGCACCTCCCTGCAACAGTCCTGGAAAACCTCTGATCCAGTGGTAAAACGTGCTGGAACTCAACCCCCTCTTTCTGTGTCACAGAATCACGGCAAGCTGCTCTGAACACCCAGTGTCCATAGGGTCACTGCAGTTCACAGTCACCACACCACCATGGCCCTCCATGCATCACAGAGATAATGGACATAACCACACACTAGTGGAAATTCAGCATATTATTTCATCCAACTCCACAGAGGCAAGCTGTAAAAAAGGCCCAGTATGCCTTCCAACAATACAGTCATCTCCAGCATACGACTAAGCGGAATTTGTTAACATTTTCTGCCATCGAACTAAAAAGCTGACTATATTAGAGATTTAATGAATCTTCTGGCTTATCAACCTTACTGCCTCTGCTTCACCAAAAGAAAAATAAATGTAAAATTGAATTTAAAAAGAAAAAAAAAAAAAATCACAATTCATTCAAATCTCAGTAATGGGCTGGTAAAAGAAGCATGTTTAGTTTTGAATGAGCTACAGAGGGACATTAAATACCTCAGTTGTTTCAGGAATTCAACATCGGAGCTGCTGTTAATGAGCTTGATGAAGTCCTCATAAGATGGAGCATATGTGTAGTCTTTCTTCTGTTGCTCATTCATCTGTTCTCTGTACTCCAGCTGGCTGAGGAGCATTCGGTTGATATAATCTGGATCACTCAGCAGTTCCACCACTGGTTTCAGTACTGGAGAGGAAAAATATTTTAAAACAAAATCCTTATGCTGAAGAATAACTGCTGTCCTTCAAAAGAAACTTGCAGATAAAAGGCAAAAGTAAATATGCAAGTTGACAAAAATCCAAAATCAGTCTTCTGGACTACACAGTACATTTGAGATTGCATGTACCTTCTGTTTGTTTATTCTATCACACAAATTCATGTACATCAACAAAACTGAGCTCTATTTGGAAAATTCCAAGTGTTTTTATTCTTTCTACTATGTGCCTTGAAAGCTATGACATTACAGCCACTATAAATGAAAAGTAAACTGAATCACATAACATACTTGAGACTTCATGACTTCTGAATTTGACTTCAGTGACATAAGAAATGACTAGTGTTTTATAATCAGATTTAAGTGTAGCCAATAATATAAAAAGCAAACCAGAAAGCCCTCAATTAAAAAAACACACTAGATAAATTGAAGTCTGAAAAAATGAATTAAATCTGTTATCATGATTCAGTTATAACCACATCCTTAAGTCTATGGATTCCATGTAACTGAATAAAACATAAAAGGACAGAATGATTCATATAATCACTAAAAATAATGTCATGGAAGACTGGAAAAGTGTTCCTCTAAGAAAAAGTGGAATAATTGAATGAAAAAAATCATGGTTTATCCTGAAAGGTGCTCAATAGCCTGGCATCAAGTTAGGAAAATCAAGTAAGTATATGCTTTATTTTGTGTTACTGGTTACCAGAAAAATCAAATTTCAGAATTTAAAAACAGAGCATCAAGACATATACAATGAAGTCTGTAATCACTAATATCGTACAGATGCAAATGGTTAATCATCGCTGATCTACCTTTTGTTGCAAGTATTTCTGCAAGGACTATGCGCAAGCTGACAGACTGGACATCCTTTGAGGGTAGGAGACAATACACCAGAATTTGGGAACATTTTTGCAGGAATCTTACTTCTTCATCAGAGCTCCTCAAGCACGGGTGCAGCAAAAAAGGTCTCGGTGGATCTTCCTGCCTAAGGTGAGGAGTGCAGGGGAGTTGGGGAACAAAGAAAAGAAGGAAAGAAGAGAGAAAACTTACATACCACTTATATAATAATTACTCGTTAATTGATAAAATATCCACAAGCCATTATCAGGTAAGTAACTTCAGTAAAGAAACACTTTAAACCATGTATATTTTTCAAATCCTGCTAATTTTTCATAATGACGTTAAGATACATTTCCAAATTCCTTTGTCCTGTCAATGTTTTCACCTGCCAAAATTGAAATACAGTATTTTAAAATACAGAGAGCCCAGCAAGTGGGAGGAAAAAAGTTTCTCTGAATAAACAACCTAGTTGTTCCATCACTGAACTTACAGTGAAATCCTGTCCAGTTTTTCAAAACAATCAGACTCTAGCAGCAAATACATTATTGTAGAGCAAACTAATTACATACCTGAACCTATCATAACCTGTTTGAGAAACTGGTCTACCTGTTCGATACTGAAATTACCATCTTCCCTTAACTACTGGCAAATAAATCTCCCAGTAAATAACTGGCCTGTTTGACATGACTTCTCCTAGAACAGCAGTTTTCAACTTGCCACCTGCAGGCTGCATCAAATTGGTCTGTGCAAGATACCTATACAGTAACAGACTTGGCATTATCAGCCATCTACACTGTAAATGGAAAACGAATTTAGAAAAAGGTTTTAAAAAAAAACACTCACAGATTTAGAAAAAGGGTGGAATCGTGACAGCAAACAGAGAAAGGTGAATTGATGCCCAAATGGCAAAGAAACTTGGTAAGACAAGTACCCTCAGGAACTTGACAAGTGAGAACCAACCATATTGTTACCAGTGGGGTATATAAAGCATGAAACTGGAAAGCATAAACTGTAGGGGCTCAGTGTGTGTGTATGTACAGCCCCACGGTTGGGGCAATACCCCTGTGGGCGGCATGCTCACCCCAGAGGGGATGAGGGGCCCTGGACTTTAAGCTCTGCTCAGTCTCACAGGTCTGAACCTGCATCTTTCAAGTCCCATCCAAGTCACCTCTCAGCTAAATCACATATTTGGTGAGTCACCTCTCAGGCAGATCAAGTAACAACATTTGCTTGGATCTGAGCATCTCAGGCATGCAGAGATCACAGAGCCATTCAGAGAAGAGACAAGAGAACTCACCTCAAGATAAGTCTTGTGATCAGCAGGATGAAGCTGGAACATGCTCATGTTTTATACTAATAAATCACAGATTAAAAAAAAAAAAAAAAAAAAACAAAAAAAAACACACTAAAGAATAAAGTCAGAGTTTTCCTCCATCACCCTAATTGCTTCAGAGTCAGAGTTCATCTTGCCTGCCTTCGGTGGAGTCAGATCCTTTCCTTTGGCTAATTCTGGTTCAGCTTCAAGAAGGAGCATGAGAATATTCTCAGCCAGAAGACACTCTCAGCCTGCTGGGGAAGGCATTCACTACCATCCACTAACTGTAAGGGTTGTGCAAGATGGATACTAATGGATGGAGGAAATTCAAAATTTCTTGCTGGTTTCAATTTGGACTTGGTGAAAGAATTAGAATCCTAACTTACAGAAAGTACATCATGCCTGGAGTTCACACAGGTATAGTGTGCTGTGCTTTACTTTATAGTAATGTATGCCAATGGCATCCTGGGGTGTATTAGAAGGGGGGTGGTTAGTAGATCGAGAGAGGTTCTCCTTCCCCTCTACTCCACCCTGGTGAGACCACATCTGGAATATTGTCTCCAGTTCTGGGCCCCTCAGTTCCAGAAGGACAGGGAACTCCTGGAGAGGGTCCAGCGTAGGGCAACGAAGATGATTAAGGGAGTGGAGCACCTCCCTTATGAAGAAAGGCTGAGGGAGCTGGGTCTCCTTAGTTTGGAGAAGAGGAGACTAAGGGGGGACCTTACTAATGTTTATAAACATATAAAGGGTAAGTGCCATGAGGATGGAGCCAGGCTCTTCTTGGTGGCAAACAATGATAGGACAAGGGGTAATGGGATCAAGCTGGAACACAAGAGGTTCCGCTTAAATTTGAGAAAAAGCTTCTCAGTGAGAGTGACAGAGCACTGGAACAGGCTGCCCAGGGAGGTTGTGGAGTCTCCTTCTCTGGAGACATTCAAAACCTGCCTGGACATGTTCCTGTGCGACCTCACCTAGGCGTTCCTGCTCCAGCAGGGGGATTGGACTAGATGATCTTTTGAGGTCCCTTCCAATCCCAAACATACTGTGATACTGTGAATGTATTATACTAATATACTCCTTTTCCTGCCATCAAATAGGCAAATAAGTCCTCCCCAATCCTCGCACTTATGATAGGCGTATTTTGACTAAAGGGCATGACAGAGTTTTTCAGAACTAACAGCGATGGGGTGGTTGTGCCTCTGCTGCAGCATGAAGCAGCAGGTGGGCGCTGAGCACCACTGACCAGGTACAGCAACGTGCAGCTGGATGGGCCACGAAAGCACCAGCTGTGGGGTTTGCAGACTCCCCACAAACAGCTCTTCTGATCACAGCGCTGAAAGAAACAGGCAGCAAACCTCTCCCGCCTTGATTTTGTGCCAAATACCAACCAGTTCATTTCCTCATAGGTGCCAGTGGTTTTCTGAACTTCTCAGAACATGTTTGACTGGACATGCCAAGGGAACTCCTTAGTACAGGCCACAGCAGCACCTTTTCTTTATACAAAACCAGCTGTAGAAGCAGAGACAAGGTGCCCTAGCAGTTTGTTCAGAGCAGTGTGCTCCAGTCACAGATGTACAGTTTAATGGCAAGGTGACCATGCCAGTGGTTACAGCGAGACAGACACAGAGTCGGCCGAGAGGCACCCTGGTAACCTCCAAAGGCAGCCAGGACTGGTCTGCAGCAGAAGGCTCTGAGGTGTTACAAAGGTTCAGATGTCACATCTCACCCCAGTGCCTCCTCCCGCAGTCTGTAACGTCTGCTTCCTTCCCAGAGCTGCTGTCCTGGTTAGAGTCAATCGACTCACAGAGCTGCTCCAAGCTCATTGCCTCTGTACATGAAAAAAAGTGACCAAGAACTGTACCCAGTCAAATCCAAAAGTTCTCAGTTACACACAACTATATGGCTGCTAGTGACAGGCAGCATTGCGTAACTACTGATTTTTGCCAGCCAGTCCAAGAAGAAAGCAAGTATGTTGGAATAGTAACAACACTCTAATAGCTTGAATTCTGTTCTAACAATACAAGTAATTTGTCTCAAGGTGATGCCAATAATTTTTAATTAATTTTCAGAACAACAGGAATGTAAAGATGACATTTGGTTCTGATTGGACTGAAGACTCTCATTCAATCCCAAATCAAATGTTTTGTTTTCAAACATGGATCATGAAGAGGGTTTAAGTTGTTACAAAACAAATTTCAAAGCATGTCCCTTGGATGTAAACACTTTGTTCTTCTGAGGAGCAGTGGTTTATGAAGATGAAGTGTAGTCTTCATTATCAACCAGCACAGGTGGTGCAGCTGATGGAGCTCAGAAAGCTGTTTATCTTGTTCTGGTAGGATCTTTTCTCTCTGGCAGCTGAATACCCACGTATTTTCCTCAGTGCATTTCCATTTCTCTTGCATAGTCCAGACATATCCTACAGCCTTCTCTCTACACTGCATCAAACGCTCCCCATCACATGCTCTCCCTAAAGGCATTCACTATTTATCCAAAACCAGACACATCCCAGGCAGACTACTGGCAGACAGAAAGTCTGGGTTGTTCATGTACATTCACATCTCATTGGGGAAGTAAAGTCTTCCTCTTCTGGACAGGTTGGTCCACCCAAAGTCAGCCACTTAGAAACACAGCCAAGAGCATATGCAAGATGCTAGCAAACAGAATGGCTTACACTGAACATCAGCTTGCCAGCAGCAGACTAACCTCTCCCAATGACTGATTACTGTGTATTAACAAGATGGAGTTAGAACTAAAAGCAAGTGGTGACTGCTTTTTTGCCCGTGAACACGCAACATCCCCCCCCATCCTTTTTGGACACTCTTACCTTATTTGTGGGGCATCCTGCATAATGATTAGATCAAGCTATTCTTTTATAACATGTGTAAAGCACAACACAGAGCCATAATACACACATAATTTCACTAAACTGAAATTAGTCTTCTTTGCCTTCTGTATCTCTCCACAAGTCTCCTGCAGAATGCCAGTCTGTTTGGGACTGCAAACACCCTGCAGCATTAACTGCACCTATACTATCATCCATGCAGGAGAAGTAATTTCTCATAATCTTTGCCTCCCTATTGTACAAATTTATTCTCAGTCCACAGCCAATACATACAGCTTGGCTGAGTTGGACATATGCCAGGACTTTCCTGATAACACACTCAACAGAACACAAACGGAAAATGGAACAGAAATAAACAAGTAGGAAGGCAAATATTTGATTCTTACCCTTTTAATTTGTCTAACAAGTTCCTGCCTACAGGAATGCAAGGGGAGCGAGGAGCTGACAAGCCATTTAAGAAGAGTTTTGGTTTTCTCTGGAGTTATCTCCATTACCTATGAAGACATGACTGTCTAGAGGAGCAGTTCTTACAATTGTTTTCCTAGCTAACCTGTACCTATTATGTGATCTAAACAAGCAAAAGGGAAGTCACAGAACCTCACCAGATTTTTACAAAAAGAACAGAGAAACGAAGTCTTCAGGAAATTCAACTCTAAACAAGCCTTGCACATCATTGCAAACGGTTGTGTTAACAAATCCCACAGTTTTCAATGCTGTTTGGCTAAGAGAAATAAAGGGGACACTGAAAGCAGGAGAGGAAGCTTGAGGGGAGACCTAACAGCTACAAGATAAATCCATATGCCAGTGGTAAAACAGACAAGACATCCAGGTTTGTATCTTCCTTTACATTTACACGTGAAGCATTACAGTTCTATTTGCCTCAATATAACCATTTATCAGCTTGCAGGGAAAATACATTGTATGCCAACAAAAACTCTGCCCAGAAAATAGCATCTCTTGTATCGCGGGCCTCCCATTCACTGATACCCACTAGAAAAAAGGTGCAGTGAGCAATCACAGAGGTATTAATGCCACTGCCCAGCTATCGAACCATGCCAATTCTTAACGCTTGATATAAAATCTAAATCTTCAACTCTGTGGGAATGTGAAGAGTAAGGCACTGTTCATTTTGCAGAGACCAAGAGCAAAAGCAGAACCTTAACTGCAATCCACATGTATGTACACAAAGCAGAGTACTGCGGCATCTGTCCAGTGTCAATAAAGATACTGAGCACTATTAAAAAACTCAAATAGTAACACAGGCATTATTTCTCTTCCTATACAATTTTGAACACATTATTAGGACTGTGTGGCTGGATTTTCCAAACAAAAGGGCACTTACTAATCACAGAAAACTCTTAAGTAAAGCTGTGTGCAGATCTTTATTTAGAGAGCTTTGAAAGCCCAGCCAATTATCCATAAATTCTGAGTACAACTGTGTGCAGTGAACTAATATAAATGTGGTACTCTAGCAAACAGTTCCAAAACAGGCACAATCCAAGCTGTGTAAACCAGGCTCATCTTATCTGCTTTAGGTAACAGAAAAATAATGGCAAGTGACAACTCTAATTCATTTGTGCCTTCTTGAACAATCAAGACTGAAGTAATAGTGACACATATTGGTGTATCAAGATGCAGGTGACTCCAGTGATTTAAAACAGTAGACAGAGTTCATGCTTTACACAGCACGCTTACGGGTCATATCCCTCTTCACTCCTACAAAGCCAGCCTTAACCTTGTGTAAGTTTCTTTTCCATAATTTTCATTTTATGAAATCTTTAAGCCTGATCTGCATTTTTAGCACTATCTAATGCTATTTAACAGCATCAGAACACAAAGGGATCTCCTTCAGCTGCCTCCCAAACCAATGGAAGATCAGGCAGCAGCCTGTGAATATAGACCTATAGGCAGGGCTGCCAAAGCAAGTTCCTTCGTACCTCATCTGCTCCAAGCAGGTGCTTTTCTTTGGGAACAAACCGACACCTACTGTAACTACCACCCGCTCCAAAATCGCTTCGCGCAATCACTGAGCGTGTATCCTGCTGAACGCCATCAGTACTAACATTACCCCTTACTGCTGCAAACCTGTGAGTTCATCCAGCACTTTATAAAGGAAGGCAGAACGGCAGATTTGCTTTGGTGTCCCTGAAGACAAGCAGTTAAAATTTTACCAACATTATAGAAATATAATAAATTTCCTTCCCATGCTAAAACTGAGCAATTCTGAGATAGTATCAAGACCTCTTTAACAACAATTCCTCACTTCTCAGGAATGCAGGACCCACTGCAGCTCTGTAATACTGGACTATCATCTATGACTGGGCTCCGAGGCTTTCCAACACAAGGACCTCATGGAAGCATATTTTTTATCTAGGATCTACTTCAAAAAGCTAAAGTTTTAATCAGGACCATCTGGTAACTCCCTGTACAGACGCATTACAGTCAGGAGTATTAAAAGCTCTTGGTAGTTGTGGTTGGGTACACACTCCTGACAGGAAGTATTGTCTTTATACAGTCTCAACTCTCATGATGGCACGGAAGAGCTTTAAAATGAATCCTAAAGGAGTGGAAAAAAAACAAGTAAAAGCCAATCCCAAAGTTATCATTTACAATGTCCACGCAACTTGTGACTTTGCAGGTTTGAGGTTGGTGGTACCACTGGTTCAAGGGCAAGAAACCTCAAAATAAGTACCCTGATTAGGAGACATGCACAACCAGGAAGTTAATGATGATTAACAAGATACATCTGTCTGCTTTGAAAATAGGAAGCAAGCAAATAAATTATATCCCCACACACACCCAAAAAAACAACAAACAAACCAAGAAACCCAGGAGTCCGTAAAAACGTTAACAACAATTCTACAGGAAACCGTAAGGGTTCTTTCTCTTTAAATAAATAAATAAACCACAAAACATTCCTTTCGGCCTTGCTATTTCTTTAATTACTCTTTCAAGAGAGCGTCTTGCCGAGTTACACTTATGGCTCAATCAGTTCAATTGTGAGCTGAAGTGCACATGTAACTCACTCTAAATGACTTTCATCAGTACATTCAACACTCACCAGGCTCTTTCATTAAACTGATTCTGAGAACTACCAGAACCATATGCAGCCTGCATCTCTTCACCTGCACTGGCCTCAGTTCTCTAGGCTTCTTAACAATGCAGCACAATGAAAACTGCTTGAACTTTCTAAGAAATAAAAGAAACAACTTTATACCCTTACAAGCCAGCATCATAAACACATCTGAAAAAGTACCTAAAAAAAACAAACAAGCTAACAAAAACACACACAAAAAAACAAAAACCAACCAAAGCTCTGAAAACAAGCCACACCAAATCCAAAAAGCACAACAGAAAACAAGGACAAAGCCAACACCACCATTTCCACAACTGCCAATTTTATCAAGATACATCAGCAAGTTTAATAAATCGCTTTACCCAGCATTACTGTGAGGATAACCATACCATGTATACATGTCACAGTTACCTCTTTCAGGAAAAAGTATTTGATAGGTCACGTTGATAACAGCCCCACAGAATGTATGAATGGCTTACAAGCTGTGGTATGATCACATCAGCACAAGGTCCTAATGCTTATTGCGGTGTCTGCGTGATACTCAGTCATTAACAGGAAACCCAAACTCCCTGCACTGAAGCTTCAAGCAACAGTGAGCTTTAGACCAGGTGCTATCCATGAGCTCACTTTAACAATGCGCTCAGACCTTGGCTTTTCGTGACTATTTTGTTCTCAGTACTTTCATGCAGCTGCTCCCATTTCAACAAACCTATACAATTTCATACTAATCCTCTTGATATTCCTTTCCAGAGGCGCAGTGTGGTAAGTAGTTCTTGGTATTCCCAGTTTGTGGGTGGCAAACAGAATTATAAAAGAAAAACAAGAACTGTGGGAGGTGTTAGTAGCTATCCTGACAACTTATATTCATCTATAGTATTAACCAAGTTAAATCTCAAGTGCCTAAATTCCCTTTGCATCAATCTGCTATCGATCAGTTTGTGGTGGCAGCATCTTTTATTTTACTAACTATCTTATCACACTACATATCGTAATCACAAAAAATACTATAGTTATATATCCTCTACATGCAAAGTCATCCACATGAGCCAAGAAAATTAAGAACCAAGCTTTTTCTCCCAACCCTGTCAGTAACACACAGAAAACAAAAACATGCACAATACAAACTTAAATCCCCATATTGCTTGTCACACTGATCACTCAAAGAGCAATCTCCCTACAGTGTTCCCCCCTCTCAACTTTCCAAGAGTTCTGAGCCCTTAATTAAATGTGGGTTCTGCATCAGGACTGGGAGTAGCCTGCAGCCCCCAAGCACTCATTTTGTTAAGTCATGACTTATGCTGCTGTCCCGGTTTCAGCTGGGATAGAGTTAGTTTCTTCCTAGCAGCTGGTATAGTGTTGTGTTTTGGATTTAGTATGAAAAGAATGTTGATAATACACTGATATTTTGATTGTTGCCAAGCAATGTTTATACCAAGCCAAGGACTTCTCACGGAAGAGGCTGGAGATGCACAAGAAGGCAGGAAGGGACAGAGCGGAATCCAAACTGGCCAAAGGGCTATTCCATACCATACAACATCATGCTCAGTACATAAAGCTGGAGGAAGAAGGGATGGGGCAATGTTTCGACTGATGGTATTTGTCTTCCCAAGTTACTGTTACGCATGATGGAGCCCGGCTGTCCTGGAGATGGCTGAACACCTGCCTGCCCATGGTGAATGAATCCCTTGTTTTGCTTTACTTGCATTTTTAGTTTTTGCTTTACTTATTAAACTGTCTTTATCTCAACCATGGGTTTTATCACTTTTCCAATTCTCTGCCCATCCCACCAGCAGGGAATGAGTGAGCAGCTGTGTGGGGCTTAGTTAGAGGGTGGGGTTAAACCGTGACAGTTGCAAATCCAGGCACAGGCACACACACACAAACACTTCTGAGCATCTCACCAGATGTCGTGTAGCAGTCAACTTGCCAAAGCAGCCTGCCACACCACATACCCATATCTGCAGAAGCCAATTCTTCCTCTACCTTTGGGATCAAGGTGCCCCAACTGTAGGTTAAAGACAAAAAGAGAATAGTCCAACCAAAAGATGTGGGGATGGGGGGGGCAGGAAAGTGGGGTGGAAATCAGTGTCACTGTGACCTCTTCTCACTGGTTTGTTCAAAAGGCACAGCCTGTCAGTAAGTTCAAAAAGAGCCAAGGATTAACCATCTTCAAATCCCATTTGCCTACTTATGCAGGCAAATCTCACTTTGCCTACACTGCAGCTTAGAGACCACCAGCACATGGTGTTATTTATCAAATACTAATAGTTCCGTAGTAATATCTGATGTGATTGATTTTAGCCCACAAAAAGTGTAAGGGAACTTCCTCTTCCTTTCATGCAGGCAGATTCACAGAAAGATGCTTACTATTTGTTTTCACTTATGATAAGTCCCTCCCGTGCTGACTGCGCATTTCATCCCCAGGAATAGCTGCCTCTTGCCTTGAACAAACACATCATGTTACCAGAGCAAGACCACATTCCTGGGCTCAGGTAATTCTAGCCCCTGGAAGGTATACTGCCACCACAGACAATGCTGCACCCACATACCAACGTGAATGCTTCCAGCATTATACACTACCTTACTCAGCTCACAGTCTGTCCTTGATCACATAAAATGGCATTGCCAGTACTCAGTTTGCTTATATTATGCTTAAAGTAGCCAAGGAAAGACACTTGTACAAGATACAAAGGAATGAAGGGCTAAATGCTGCTATAAAACAAGAATGGCCAAATACTGCCTGTTCTACCCTGCAGGATGCACTTGGCTAAGCTTGTTATCAATGCACTCCTGATTCTGTACAACATAGGGGAAAAGAGCAGCAGCTTCTACCAATAAATCCAATGCTGATTTTTCTTCCATATCCCAAACTCAAACTAGCTAACAGTGGACACAGGGAAATATCACATTCCATTTCTACACTAAGCTAATATTAGGAACGAAACTGTTTCCTATCTAAAATATTCTGCACCACCACAAATTTTGTAACTGAAAAGTGACAGGGTCATTTGGAGCCCCAGCTGGACCTCAGGGTATGCCCCAGTGACACATGTCAGATGAACAAGTTGGGAGTTGTCTCTGTGTTGTGCTCTGTGTCACCCCAGACAATTCTGCCCATGGCTAGAGGAGCATCTCCGCCCTTATTTCACTCTGTAGAAGTGTCTGCCAGGTGCAGGAAAGACAGTTGCCATTAAAGAAAGCCAGAGCATAGAATATAAGGGGAAACAGACTTAATTCTACCAGGCTCCTCCCTCCTGATTCCCTGCCTCCCACTGGCCAGCATGGAAGCGGCCTCTCCTCTTTTCATGCTCTCTCTCATTCAGAGAAGCATTTTTCCTCATCTGTTGGCCATTTATCTTGAGCTGTTTATTACTAAGTGGAGCCTCGCAATGACTAAGATAAGACAGAGGGAAAGCGGAGCAAAAGGAAGGGCTGTAGCATCCTTCCTCATTCTGAAAGGTCGCAGTCTATTTTCATCCCTTTGAACATCCCGATCTGTCATATATCACAGGTCAAAGTCAGTCATTGAAAGCAGAAAAGTGATTTCTGTGGCTGATGTGGACCCAGTGACAAAACACATGAACTTCACACTGAAGAAAGAGACATCTCTGTCCTCCTGGGCACAGACAGTTTCTTTCTGTTACTTCAGTGAATTTACCTGTTGTCATATAGGAAAAATGAGACAAAGTGGCTTAGTTGGCAACCCCTCCAGAGGTCGTACAAGAAGTATTTACCACCAGATAAGAGACAAAATGCCCTTTGCTGTCACACTGCAGTGTGAACTCAGCAGCGGAAAACAGATGCAGTGCTCCAACAGGCAACACAACAGGAAAGATACCGTGCTCTGATTACAGTCTCTCTTCCAGTACATTTATTATCCAAAACTAACTTGATTCATTATTAGAGACAGAGGGAAATACATTAATGCAAAATTAAATGTACTACCATCTTTAAAACTTCAATCTACTTTTGTTTTCTGTTAACAAGATCTCTGTGTTCCCTACCTCAGGAAGAAGAATTTTCTGTGTTCGAACTGTAGCAATATAGGAATGAATTGAAGGATTTCCAAGAAACTCCATCTTCCAAACCAGAAGTGACATACTTTGTAGTTCTCAGTCTACAGCTTAAAACGTCAGCAGGTTCTAGCACAGCAAACTCCACAGCAGTAGGCAATTTAGTACAAAACTCAAATTATTCTTAAAAACACAAATTCCCTTAAAAAGAAAACAGTATCACGGCCTTTGGCTGTGCTTCCAGGTTTATTACATGCACGCTGAGATCATCTGGCAGTACAAATTCGATCTGTAGCATATGAGCACAACATCACATTTCTGCTGACTTTGCCATAGCGCACACATTGCATTTAAGCCCTCTCTCCATCTGCCAAGAAAAGGTGAGCCCTGTGCAATTTTCATAAAGCTTCCTGGACTTTTTGAGCAAGTCTGGATATGCAGCTTGAGGATATACTAGTGCATCACATTTTGCATCATGCTGCTCATCTGCTGTTACGCATCTTAAAACCAGACCTGTCTCCTTGTGAATTCACAGCCTTGCAGCTTGTGAAAAACAGTCAACAGGTCCAGTTTCAACCTATACAACATCTGCAATTACTGCTCTGCAGTTTGTTGGGGTTGGTTTGTTTGTTTGTGGGTGCATTTTTGGTTGGGTTTGTTCTGGCTTTTTGCTTTGGTGGTGGTGCTTTGTTGTGGTTTTTTTTTGAACATACTATCACATTAATTCTTAATAGGATTCTTCATTACCATGTTAATGCAGTCTGCCTCATCCAGCATTGACTCAGGTGCATTTACCATGCCAAAATGAACAAGTTAATTGGGAAATACCCAAGAGAATTTATTTTAGTTCTATACAGCAGACATAACAATTCAACAAAGACTTGGAAGAAGCGGTCATAATTCTCAGTAGATAAGGAACCTCATCATGAATCAGCATGAATAATAATCAATAATTCTACAACAGTAGATTCTACAGCCCCAGCTTCAAACAGGAAAACATTTATACTTAAAAAAAACCCCAAAACATACCACCCCTATCCTTTAACTGTTGAAATCAAACTCTTGCCAAAAGCAAACACTTTACTGCCACAAAAGTGCAAGTAAAATGCTTAAAAATCATGGAGCACAGTTAAGAGCTTTACCTGACCAAGAGATTTCTAGCACATTTCAGGGCTGAAAGAAAGTAATATCTGAAAGTCAATGCAAAATCTATTGCAATGTGCATACACTTTAATTTCCTCTTTTCTTTAATATACCCTTTAGTTTACTTTTTGTGTTTATTTCCTACTCATTAGTTTACATAAAGCT
Source organism: Columba livia (assembly GCF_036013475.1). NCBI lineage: Eukaryota > Metazoa > Chordata > Aves > Columbiformes > Columbidae > Columba > Columba livia. The sequence goes on from NC_088605.1 coordinate 34,213,867, forward strand.
GGCATCTACTTCAAATGCATTAACTCTATTTTCTGCTCCAGAATGCAAAGAAGTGTGAATGGCAATACACAGACTGGTCACTGACAGAAAACTGCTGATCTTTTTTCACTGAAGGAGTGTTAAAATATGTGGACCTAATTGCAGGCAAAACAACGTCATAACATAAAATGTATAGTCTAAATCTGAATGACCCAAGTGTATTTCAATTAGAATAAATGAAATGCAGGTAAGTGCAGACACAAGCCAAAATTCTATGCACAGTTACACAAATTGTGCATTCAGATGTGGGAAATGCATAGGCTAAGAGTTCCCACTTGCAATTATTAATACAATTTGTATGCAACTCTAGCATTTAGTGGATGGCTGACCTTTTTAAGTGGACAAAGAAAGCCTTGCCAAAAGAAAATTCATGGAATTAGCAAGATAACCTAAACAGAGAAAGAAAGTCTAGCCAGCATTTTTATCCAGTGGAAAAATCTTGTTATTGCAGGACAGGCCACTTACAAATACCACAAGGCTTTGCCTCCCGGAGGCAGAAGAAATGGGAAACAGAATGGAATTAACCTTGGTGCTATTTTTGGAAAGGTGCAAATAACTATCTTCTTGTTTGTTGACAGTTCTGACAGCGCCTCTCCATTCCCTTGCAGGTCCACACTGCTTGCAGGAACTACTCACACACCTCCTACCGTGAGCAAAGGATTCAAGGACGAAATGGAACAGCAGCGAATCCGAACTCTGAAAAAAGGATGACAAGTGTTTCCTTCCACAGGTCTTATAGATGCCCTGAAGCCTACTTGATCTCTAAAACTGGTCATAAGCCTGAACTTCTTTCTTTATCAGTTGCCTGCAAAGGTGTTACACTTTTCATTGCTTTGATACAGCACATCTGAAAGCAAAGAGAGAAGCAGAAAATTCCAATGAAATGCAGAGTTTTGGTTTTACCTGGCATTGGCTCCTTTAAGGTCACAGAAGTGTGAGAGTAATGCTTTCACTACATCATTGCAGACAACTTTAACTACATCAATGTGACTCAGCCTCTGTCGCAGCTGCTTGGCAACCTCCCAGAAGTCTTCAGATAGCAGCTGGTACAGCCGCCCTTCATCTCTGCTGAGGTGCCCATACCAGGACAGGATGTAATCTCTATAGCTGTGGTCAAACACTGAAAGGAGAAACAAAACAATGAATAGCAAAAACTGCAAAAGAAGGCGGCACATCAAGATAGGAAAAACCTAGCCATCCACTCTTCTCCTCAAAAATTAGATGAGTAATAGATTTCAAATCTTCTTCTCTGGGTTTTAAGTTCTCGCCAAAGAAAGTAAGGTTAGCAAAGTTCCAGAAATCTGCACCTAACAGGTTACTGTAGGTCACTTTGCAAAGCAAAGCCTGTAAGTGGATTTGCTCAGTCAGGTTACTAGCTATATACTAACCTCAAACTAATACCTGTCTCTCAACAGTGGATTTGGTTATACAAACTATCATATAATCTGACTGTGGCTAGGCTGTTGCAGACTGAAAACAGCCTTTTTTCATAGGAATTCAACAGTCTCTACTCCAAACTCACAGTTAAAGGGGGAGGTGGTACAATTTTTTGATTTAAAAAAGTCGTATACAGTACTGATGAACACTGCAAAAAGTACATTATAGGATCAGAAGAGCTAGAGATAAGAAAGAACAAGTGGATTAGTAAGACAGCATGAACTTCAAAAATTACGAGGTATTCCAAACCATATCTTCAAGCAATAGCCAAAATTACTGTAATTACAAGTCCCATGGCAACACCACCTTCTGCCATTCTGACTTTTATTTTTGACATTTGTCTGCTGCCAGTTTTATTGATGTTTCACTATAGCAGATGTCCCAGGAGGTCTAGGAGGGAGCAGGAGGTGCTCAGGGGGCATGCATGAGCCATGTTTAGCAGTTACAACAAGATGGGGAAAAAGTTGGGGTAGAAGGGTCAGTTTGTATCTACCAGAGGGATAACTCAACAAGGAAGGGGAAAATAAGGCATGTGCCTGATGATTTGAACAGCTTCTTTACTAGACATTCTGATTTCAGACTTTTTGTATCAAAAGTACACCTCATTTGTCAGTGTGAGCCTGTGGTGCAAAGTAATCGCGTGACCCCACTAGTTCTTACTTTCCACTTTAATAGAGGCCATTTGTTTGGCAACTTAGCAAATTATTAAAAGCTCCCTGGCACTGCAACAGTGAACTAATAACATACTGACAGCAGAACAACTTAGGCTGAATACTTTTGCCTGCCTGAAATACCAGCAGACGTCATCCAATAAAACATTTTGAAAGAAAAGGCTAAAATTTATAAAAGTTTCTAGTCAAGTGCTTCATAAATGAACTTCCTCGGGTTTATAAAGAAAGAAACTGAGTCACTTCATTGAGTCTGCTGAAATAGAGAGTTAAATGCCTTTTGCTAAGTCATTTCAAGGCTTTTAAATTAATTATTGATTAAATAAATAAATAGAAGTTTTTTCTGATCCAGAAGAGAAAAAATATGCAGAGCCACACTGCAGGATGGTACTTCCAATGGTGAAACATATCCAATTTCATTACTTTTCTAAAAACATATTTTATTGAAAAACTCTCAGCACAAGTAATACAAAGTGATAAAAACAGTTACAAAGGTAGTGGTTTTCTGATAAGCAAGCTGAGAAATAATCCCTTGATACACTGAAAAGCAAATGGGAACAGCATTTTAAAACTGAAGTTTATTACTTATCTCAAGTCTCCCATCACAAAACACATTTTAATTATCTATTTTTCCACAGCTGTCCCCAGGTCCTTCTGCAACCACCTTTTCCTTACAGCTTGGTTACTCTCTTCTGTTGCAACACCTGAAATGCTGTGGAAAGCTGATCACAGCACAGACTCTTCCCTTTTATCTACTGTGTAAGAGACCCATAATTTCTCAAGTGCATTCACAACACACTGCATTGCGGTATTTGTTATCATCATCACTGGTAAACAATGATTTTTTCAGATTTCCTTACAGACACTCTACCCTTTGCAAGGGTGCAAAGTAGCATATTTCAATGGCATCTTTTGCCTAAGAAGCCAAGTCATGGTATAGACCTACGGATATCAATTGGATAGACTCTACAAAACAAGACTACAAGAGTAAAACTTCCATCTCAACTCCTTAGACCACATTCTCTTTCAGAACGCATATCTATTCCCACCAACCCTTAATTTATAACTGCATTTTTAGGCAACTCCTCTCATTTTAAAATGAGTTCTGTTCCTCATTCACTCCATAATCACAATTGCATCCAATGTTAAGTCTCTGTGCTCTGGTAAAATACAACATTCAAACATATAACAATGCTAATTAGTAAAATACTATGACAGTTCAACTCTTGCAACTTTGCTACACTCTCAGTTGAAATACCTGGAGCAAGACCTATTACAGTGGGAAGACTCCTGCTCAGACTCAGCAAGGTGATGGTACGGTTCTTCATCTAGCTGCATCAACATAAAAGAGCCACGAAATCTAGCGGCAGTATCAAACTAGAGACAAAAGATCACCTATCATCACCAAAAATTAAGCCATGCAATTATGACAGACTTCATTTGTGTTTCTCTCTGCCATTTACACACTTTCAACAGCTTCAATGGATTATCCCACTTTAAACCATATTTTCCTGCACCTGCCTTTTGTAACTCTCTTGCTTATGCTTTCTACAGTTCCCTTGTCACTTTTGAGCCTTGTTGCCCTTCCTGCATCACAACAGTTCTCTACAAAAGTTGCATACTTTAGTGCCCAGAATGTATGCTCAAAAGATAGCTTTTATGACTTCCAAAAAAAAAAAATTATGAAATTTTAAAAGGACACAAGCCACAGACACTAAGCACACTAAGCAGACACTGCCTCAGCCACATGTGTCATCCTGGCAATGATGCGCTACTGCTGCTTTGGTTTCATGCCTATCGATGCAGCTGGTGCCTCTTTCAACACTCTAAAGAAATACAGAAAATAAATGTAAGAATTTTATAGAGCACAGCTTGCTTCCTTCAGTGGAGAAATCTGCTCATAAATCTACTCTCATTATTTTTACACTGTATGTTCTCTAAAACATTGAAAACAACTGCTCAGAATGCAAAAAAGGAATAAAAAGAAAAGCAGAACACACTTTCAGGACAATAGCTTACTACCACCAGCTCAGCTGCTACAAACACAAAACAAATTCTTCGGATCAAACCAGGTGCAGCAACAACAATGCGCCTGGTGCAGAACTGTAGAAACTTCTACTGGGTTTTCTAAATTAGTTCAGAAGATCCAAGTCCCCCGTTGTTATAAGCTGATTAAAAGTCACTTCTGCAGGAACACGAAGCTGAGCCTCTTCCATTACTCTTAAAAGATTGTAAACTGAGGGAGTGTTGGGAGTAGAGAGCCATGCTTGTACTGAGGTTAGCAAGGACACCCCTCCAGACCCTTCCTTCGTTCCTAACTCCACTAGGTCTACAGCAACTGCTACCCCCTCTTATTCCACATTCATTCATTCATTCAGAGGTTCAGCAGCACTCCAAGAGCCAGTGGGTCAAATGGCTTCAAACCTGCCATTTACAGAGCGTCACTTTAGACAGGTTTTATGCTGCTAAGATCCATTACCCAACTTTATGAAAAATAACACAGGAATCTGAGCAAAAAGGACTAAATACCTACCCATTTTCACAAAGCACCATTAAAGAAACAGATCAGAAATATTCTCCCTCTGCAAATGCAGGCACAGACTTCCAAGTTTCAAACAAGAAGTAAATACCTTTTTCTGAAAGCACCAGAGATACCAGAACGATTACATTAAGTTACGGTCAAATCCAAAACTCTCCTGTGACTACAAGAACAACAGAAGAGAAGGTGTAGCAACAACACTGGCTTGAGTTAATCCCCAACAGCAAGCATTGCAATCCATAAAATAGAAATGCAACATTAATATGAATTGTGTAAAGTGCTGGATCAGGAAACCACCAAACAGTCAAGAAGTATTATTGTAATCCTGTGCTACAACAGCACCAGATTTTACATGCACGATACTGTTATCATAAGCTATACCCAAAAGAAAAATACTTTCAAGAAAAATTTAACAGAAAAATATGACAGACTAAACCAGTGTTACGTACCTGAAAAGAACAGTTCTACAGAAGTAAAGTTAAATGCTTAGTTATTTGTTACAGCTACCGCTTACCCCACCCTGCCAAAAGCCAATTCAATTTAAAAAAAAACAAAACCAAACCACCATCAACAAAAAACCAACAAGTGCTTTGTTTTCGTCCTCAGAAAATCTACCTCAAGTATTAAAGCCCCTATGTTGAAGTCCCTAAAAATTACTAACAAATACTCTGAAGATGGAGCTCTATCACTTCCAATACATCGATTTCTAAATTTGAAGAGATAAAGGCCATTATTCACTTAATTGTATTTTAGATTTTATTATGTTTTAGCTACACAACACAAATCAAGATGAGGTTTTATACTTAACATTAACTTTATTATTGAAGTTTCCCATGCTCACTAAATCTTTATTTAGACCATGAATGAACAAATGCTGTGCAAATTCCTGGACTTCAGTGAATGGGAACCTGCGCCAGTCACCAGCAACAGTGATTTATAGATATCAGTTCTCTTGTTAAAGTTTGTGCTTGAAAAAACACTAGCACTGTTTTTACTTGCATTTTACAAAATTATTCAAACTCTACAAAACGGACATGTTTAACTGACCAGAGGTTATCATTGTGCATAGATGGACAGCCCCTGTGCAAACGGATTAGACCCTGATAGTCTCACATTCCACACCATTTATTTTTAATTAAAACTTTCTTGACGTTTGCTTCTTTAATAATCATTACGAATGTGCAGGAAAAACATGTAAACACGTAAAATAAGAGAAAAAAATGTGTTAAAAAGATCTAGGAAACACATTAAAAATATCAGGCAGATTTCTGTTCAAATAGTTCTGCCCATGTACCCTTGGCCAAAAGTTCTTAGCTCCAAGTGTTCGAAACCCAGTAGCAGAGAGAACACGAATTCAAGTTAAATCTTGCTCATATTTTGGACTCAGCTCATTTTTGGAGAACTGTGTGTGGGTAACAAAACAAACAAACAAACAAAAAAGAGACAGCTTTTCAAATAGGGGCAGAAGCTACTGCATTCTTTTTTTCTAAATGTCAGTGTGTGGATTTTAAGTCGGGAAACGAGACAGGGAAAAAACTCCTGTAAAAGCAAGCCCTGCCTTAAATCCCTGAGTTCTTCTAAAGGGTCAACTAGAACACAGACAGGCAAGATCTGATCCACAGGTACAATCTAATTAAATTCCCAAAATATTTCCAACGAGGTCACCTCAACACAGGGTTGAAGAAAGATAAGCCACTGTGAAAGATGAGGTGGCTCTCTGGCATCAAATATTTTAAGAGCTAGGAAACACAGGATATGAATAAACAGTCAGTTTTCACAGCAGAATTTCACCAGTGGAGTTCTGCTGGGATCCACACTACGGCCCACGCTGTTTTACTTACTCGTAAATGATCCCGTAAAGCAGGTAAGCAATACAGAGACCAGTCTTCCTGGCACTACTAAAGCAGTAGAAACCAAGTCTGACTGTGAATAATAATAAAAAGACCACAGAATATGGGACAATAAAAATTAAGGATGAAATCCAGTTCCTGGGAGACTGGCTACACACACAGCAGGTAACCCTGACAGCCACAGCCCTCAGCCCAAACCGCACACTGAGCAACAGTGGCACAGGTCTGACCGAGCACAGTCTCTCTGAAGGGACACAATCCTAAACTACCACCACATGACATGGGCTGAAAACTTGAAGTTATTACATAAGCAACAGGAAGCATTAAAAGGCTAAAAGTATTTGTTAAAGAATCAAGAATCAAATCAATTTATCAAGAAAAAGCATGAAAAAATACTGAAAAATCCCCAACATTTCAGTGTTAGTCACCCAAGTACTGAAAAAGGGACTCAGGGGTTTAAAACTAAAACGCCTGTTCTTTCTGCCATATTCAACAAGGAAAACCTCTTTATATCGTTACACTTGTTCTGGTTTTGAGTATTTAGATTTAATAAAGCACACCACACAGCAGCAGGGCCAATTCACAGCTTTCCCTCACCTTGTATCTACAGCTTATGCTAGTATGCTGTAATTAACAATGAAGTAGCACTCTGCAGCACCGTCCTTTTATATTACTCTCTTGACATTGGGAAACAGGAAAGAGGTTAAGAACTGAGCTGTAAACTCACATAAACACAATTTCCTTCTTGGTGGTGCTTGGTGACCAAGATCGTATAGTAGAAAGAAAATTCCTAGCAACCCTGTCACACTGGCTTTTGGAAGACGAGAAGCTGTCCAAGATACGAGCAACTATTATCAGCCAATGACCATCACAGGAAAACTATATAAGCACCATAACGTTTTTAAATTTATTGAAACAAGACTGATGGTTGCAATGGAAACAAGCTCAACTCCTTCAATTAAAACTAAGGATGATCTCTGTCTCATCTCTGTCCTTCCATCCACATTAACAGGTTGTCATGAGAACATCAGGAAAAACGCAGTAAAACTCGTGCCAGCTAGTCAAGCGAGACACACCACAGAACCTCAGGAAAGATACTCTAAACTCAGAGAGAAAAGTCCCCACAGACTGGCTGTAACACCAGCAAAAGCATGACATGACTGGGGGACCAGCCAGCAGGCAATTTGGGAGGGATGCAAGGTAGTCAGCAACTAACAGTATTAACCAAACGGCTGTCTCTTCATAACCAGCCATAGCATTTCTGAAATTAGGTGATGCTGGCTCCTCTGAAAATGTTACCTTTCATCTCTAAGGTAATGTAAATAAAATCTGATTTAAAAAAAACACTGCCAAACCCCATCAACTGTGACAATCTGACAACATTACTCAAAACCTGAAGTGGTGATAGGAGACTGAACTGGTCCCCAAGATTAAGACCTCAGGAGAACTGAAAGTCTTGGAACTAAACAAATGAGACTTTTTAAAGCATTTTATTGAACAGCCTATTAGATCTAGACAGCAAGAAGCTGGCTAAAACTTCTTGTATCTACAAATACTTTAATCCTCATCAGTTTAGGATTGATTAGCATTAGAGTATGGCAATAATGAAACAGAAATGCAGACAGTATTTTTTATATCGTTAGTAATAAAGTTTTATTTAACCATGAACTTGTAAAACTTGTAAAAATAGTTTATAATATGAAGACAACTACAAATTTCTGAACTGCCACAGGACAAGGAACACGTCTTATCTATTTTCAGGCAGACCAATCATTTTACTCTAATTAAAAAAAAAAAAACAAACATCATTTATTTTTGCTACTCAGTATCTAAAACTTAAGTTGACTTGGACACTTTCCAAAACCAAAAAGTTTGCTCAAGTCTACATGTGGTAGAGTGAGAAGTACAGTCTCATCCTTGTGAAACTGCATAATGGAGGAGAAGCTGGCTTTGTTACTCACTACAGTCTGGAAGGAATACAACCAAATCTGACAGGTTTGCTCTCCAATATTCAGAGTGAGAATGGAAAGTAAAAGCTACTCTGAAAAGAAATAGGAGAGAGGCAAGTAAGCTGTCACAACAGAAGGTCCTCAACTCAAAAATGAATCACTTAAATATTGGTAACTTACTTTCAGCATTACTGAGCAAGGATGGACTCATGCATCCAAGTGAATGATCTGCAGGATAAATACCTCAGGTGAAGACGGCTCTGTATTTTTTACAGACACGAGGTACTCCTACATGCACATAACAGGAGGGAAGCGTAACACAACTACTTTTCCCACAGTATTTCACAATACTTGTTGTCTGTCTCCAAATAACCCACTACCTCGAATTCTGTGCCGACTATGTCAAGGCTTCATTTCCAATTCCAAAGCACGCTATCCGAAATGTAAAGTACGCATGTGAGAGAATACAGCAAATAACTTGGTTGTGCTCATTTCATATGTGTAACGTTTAGATACTACTTTCCTTTTCACATCATCAGGAATCCTATAATATGACTGATTCCAGATGAAAATGCTGCCTAAAAACAGATTATGATACAACAGTTCACCTTCACAGAAACATGACGTAGTATATAAAGTGTTCTAATTTAATGTTAGCTACATATCCTGCTAACAGTTATTCATAAAAGTAACTTTAAAAATATCACACATCCCACGAAGTTTTCACAAGACAACCAACCTGTTTAAAGCAACGTTAATTTTCATACATTCTTTCCAGATGTGAAAAAAAAATGTTATAGTGCTGCAAAGAAATCTTAAAGGAAAAAAATATTCAAAATTAGATAGACACAAAAAGACTGAAACAGCATCAAATTTTATAAATATATTTTAAAAGCTATAGTACACAACTCTTCATGTGTTTTCTTCTTTTAATATACAAGCTAGATCCTCCCCCAAATCATCTTTAAGTTCCAATCTAGCATAACTTTTCAAAGTAATAAAACAAAAACTTTTTTGCTTCAAATTCTGACACTATCCAAAGTTCTACAACATTCTGTACTATCAGGAGTCAGTTAAAAGATGTGTGTAGTAGTAGTTACTCTTTATTTTGAAGAATTGTAAACAGGATATTTTAAATCCATATGATCATAGTTCACATTTTACAATCTAAATACCAATGACTGTACTGGTGATCCACACATTTCATAGACTGTATCAGCCATAAATACAAACGCTGATTTTAGATTCAATTTTCATGGCAAGAATTACACTAAATGCGAAGACTGTCTGCAAGAGTCTACAGGATTGATCGGTTGAGGAAAATCCAAAGAAGAATCTTTGAAAAGCTTCCCTTTTGGTTTGTGTGCAAGTACTAAGGACTCTACAGTAATGTATTTCTGTAAAACACAGACACTACAATAACTAGATACCAGTCACACTGCAAAAACAACATCACATTACCTACTACAGCGGACCTCTTGTGAAGACAAAGACCTTGCACTTTTATTTTATATCAAGGAAGAAGTCACGGTCATATTCTAATATCCTGGAATATTGTGCAGTTTGCTAAGAGGACAAGAGATATTCAGAATCTAATGCTATTTTGTTCAAGTTAAGACTCACCTTCTTTCAGTGCTTTATCCATGTTGTGAGAAATGACCACTCTCTTTGACTGGACTGAATCAGACCGATTATTCTGAAATGCAAAGAGAACATTCATCATAAGAAGAAGGAATAAACCAAAAATGACAAAAGAAATAAAACTGGAATTCAAGGTGAGAGTACTATATCATTTGGATTTCATACAAACATTGTCACCCCGTATGATTAAAACAGATGAGTGTCAACTGTCCATTAGATTATTATACATTATTCATTAAGCACATATTAATACCCGTTGTCGTATATTGTACACTGTACAACTTGCTCAATTATCTCAAGTTTGGGTTTTTTGGAAGAAGTGAGCTGTTACCCATTTGCAATTCAATGCACTGAGAACAGGACATGCATTTAATAAAACAACTGGAACCCTTCCATTCAGTAGCAAATAGAACAACTTTATAGCCAACTGTGATGATGGACTTCATTTAAGTGTCATAAACCACTTTTAAAATAAAAGCAAAACCCTTCAGTCTCCTATAGTAATTTTCATCCACATTCTTTTGGGCTTTCTCCTTTCAAAGACATTTCTGGTCGCTGCATTTTATGCTGCTGTACTGTAGAAACATCTGTCTATTTTGAAGTATTAGCTCTTATAGTGTTCAAACAGGTGGGTAGAAGTATTTTGAAGTATTAGCTCTTATAGTGTTCAAACAGGTGGGCAGACCGAGAAATGTTGTTCAGGGTATAAACAAAGACCAGCAATTCATGCTGACCTTATATAGAAAGGAGTGTAGTTCAAATCAGAAATAGAAATTGTCCCCAGTGCCACTCTGCTTACGTTGCTCCCCTTGATGGAAGCTCAGAGTCTCCTTGGTGAGGAGACCAAGCTTCAGAAACATCCAATGTTCACCAAACAGAGAACAAGAACACAGTTTAAACTGTAAGGGGGATTTAAGAAAAAAAAACCACTCTTTAATGTTTTTAAAGGTAGTATGCCATTATGTCAGCCAATTTGCAGGCTAATACTCGGTGTATTTTGGTGTAACATGTTTTCCCACTACTGCAGATACATGCACATGGAGTCTGGTAAAGCACATCTAACGAGACACGGATGAAGGAGTTTAAGGACTACCACAACAGCAAAATAAAGCTGTTCAGACTCGCACGCACCTACCACACAGCATTGCTACAGATACTTTGCAGGCCTTGAGTGCCCCCTTTCCACCCACACTTATTTTGTTACAGCTTTGGGGCGAGTGCATCAACACCTCCTAGACTTATTCCAGTCACTGCCATGGCTGTGGTCTTCTAACCATTTTCTTCCCATCTTGACAACACCATCAATGGCAAGAGCAGCAAGATTTCAGCATGTTTGCCTCCATTTGCAGCCTGCTCTTACTACCAGAATGATAGTTGAGGAGGAGTAAAAACACAGCATTATCTGAATAGCAAACCACTACACATTTTCACAGCCCCTTTCACTTGAACACGATGCTGGTAAAAGCTAAAGCCGTACCTACCTAAATGGCTGCAGAAAGTATTTTTGCTGTTTAGAAGAACACCTAATAATAATATTTGCAATGCTCCAATACATCACCTCTGACTGCTAATGTTGCCGTGCTTCCTCCACACAAAGCTGTGTTAATGCTAGTCACACAATTACTGCAGGATTTTTCTGCTTTATTTGCAGCAGGAAATTGGATGATTCATAACCACTCTGACTTAAAAAGAGAAGAGACAGACTCACAGAGACATTAAACATCCCAAATACATTTGGGGAGGGGCAAGGGATTCAGAAAGCCCTATTAAGCAAAGTCACTCAGGTCTTTCTGTGAAGAAAGAGCTCCTGAACATGAGGCCACAATCCTGACTGAAGCCCTATGCTCAACACACTCCATCTTCCTTAACCCCCATGCTACTGTGCGTATCCTACAAGACTAAACTTTCTGTTAAACCCATTCATATCTTCAGAGAGGTCGGTAACCTCAAGCCCCTAACTTGGGCATCAACAGTTCCCATTTGCACCTCGTTTGCAGGAGTGGTTTTGTACAGCCTAAACATCAGCAAGCGCTTTCACGAAACACCACCCAAATTAGTCCTTTCCAAACTCGTTGAAGCACAAGCTGGGATAAGAAAATTATAAATGCTGAACTCTGCTTCACCTCACTACCTGCCTCTGTTCAGGACTTCTTATCAACTGAGGGAATACAAAACAAAAGCCTTCAGGGGGGATCCATGGTTGCAAGTAGCTCTCTCTACATCACCACACTACAATCCAATCTACACAGTTCCACAAAGCAGGAAACAATCCTTTTATGTTTCAATCTTGAACACTCATGTTAAGAACATGACAGACTATTGCCTCAGCGAAATGCTGCCTCTTAAATACAAAGATGCAAACTCACATTTCAGCTTGCAAGAATATATTTCACTGACAGCATCCTTTATAGTTGGTATGTTTGACTTTGAAAAAGCACCAGCTTTTCGTAAAAAAAAAAAAAAAAAAAAAAGGAGTATCATCCATGTTTGGCATGGGAAACTTCAAGTAAGACAAGTGATCAAAAAGAATATAAAAGGTAAGAAATGAATACCACCACTGGCAACGATGATTTTGCTGCTGCGCAAATGTAATTACTGAAGAGCAAAGGAACATACACAGTATACCTTATTTTCTGAGAAATTTTCCATACTCATACTGATATTGCATACAAGACCATGAATAAACAGAGAGAGAACTGCAGAACAAGAAATAAACCTTGTTTAAAAACAATATTTCAATTTTGTTTAAAAACAAACTTTCAAGAACAGATGAGACTCTAACATTTGAATAAATGGGAATTTTCAAATGCATTGGAGTGATCTTGGTTGGGTTAGTTCAAGCATAAGAAAAAACAATTCAGAGAAGATCTTATTGATGTCTCCTACTACCAAACGAGAGGGTACAGAGAAAAGGGAACCAGGCTGTTCTTGCAGATGCACAGGACAAGAGGCAAAACTACTTTAATTATGAAGCTGGTCAAATCCCAGAACGGGTGGGCTGAGAGGCTGTGGAGTCTCCGTCCTTGGAGATATTCAAAACTCGACCGGAGAAAGCCCTAACCCACCTTACCTAGTTGGACCCACTCTGGGCAGCAAGGTGGACTAGATCCCCTCCAGACATTCCTTCTAACCTGAACTATTCTGTGATTCTTGAAGATACCGCAGAGAACTGTGAACTTAATTTAGTGACTAATAATGGACCAGATCTTAAATTGCCTGCTTATCGAACTCCTCTTTCAGCCTTACAAACTTGCATTCAGCAGAATGAAGTCTTAACTCTTGTTAGGTTATATCTGCTTTTAAAACATTCTGTGACAACTATAACGATGAATTAACTAAATAAACAGGCACCACTGAGTTTGATGACAGACGGCATCAAACACCTTAAACCCAACAGTAACAACTCAGTAACATGGGTTTACCAGCACCTGTGATAACCGAAAGATTTCGGAAAATTCACAGTCCAAACTCAGCTCTAACAACAGAATGAAAACTCCAACAGATTTCACTGTAAGATTTTCTTCCCACCCCTGCCTCAAGTCAGATGGAGGGTGTATGCAGAGAACAGGATCAGCTAGAAAGCCTAGATTTGAATATTTTCACATTTTTCTTCATGTTGCTCATCTAAAGGAAAATGGTGCTACATTTCATGAAACAGTTGGCATAACCCTGACTGAGCCAAGTGTTCATAAATGGATTTAACAGTCAAAGCTGCAGCTTCTCTAGCTTAGATGTTCTTTCATACTGATTGAAGCCTAGTATGTTCCCATTAGTCCTGACTTGCTCTATCACAGCTCCCAAAAAATGGGCTTCACTCTGCAGAGTTTATTGTTGAAGAATGTCAGAAACCAGGCTGAAACTTCAATAAAGCTTGACAAAATGACTTGAAAGAGCAGGGTGGAGCACATTTGGAAGGTACATGCATAGAATGAAGTTGCTAACAGGGAGGCCTGTTTCCTGGAACAGCTGAAGTTTTCCCCAGTTTTGACTTTGTTTATAGGCTGAAAAAAAGAGGATGTGTGCATTTCCTGGAGAATTCTAAATAACAGCCATTGTTTGATACTTTTGAGAATTACTTCAGATGCAGACAACAACAGTCTGAAAGACTCAGGAAAAAAAAGGCAAGGCTGGCATTGAGCCTGAAATTTTGTCTTAGGTTCAACCTCCAACAGAAGCAAAAATGAAGTTAATGCCATTTATTAGTTTAAACTATTTAAGTAATTTAAAATTAGTTCTGAATAAAACAATAAATGTTAAATGATAAATTAAGGTGTTTCAGCAACTACACTGAATAAACGATAAAGCATGGAGAACACAGGAATACCTTCCACCATCAAGAAATCCATCTGCAACACTCAGTCATCAAACGCAATTCTTAAAACGTAACAGCAGAAAGCCAGGCACATGTTACAGGCACGCCACACACAGACTTACTCTGCTATGCCATTAAAGCCAGAAGCAGAGAAAAATTAGCAATTATTTCTATTACATTAACTCAATTACAATAAAACTAGAACAGAGCTCAGGACAGACCCCACAATATAAATGGGCATTGTGCATGAGATGCTCAGTTTATTCACTGATCTAAAAGGCAAAGACAACATCTAATTCAGCATACAAGAACCATCCAGTTCCTCACAGCCACTTGCTCCACCTACTGCTGCCCTATTAACTTTCTTATTTTCTTTGTAAAACATATATTGACTTCAGATTGGAATTGGATGATAGAGTCACAGCTTCAAATAAAACTCCACTGAACTCTCCATAAATTCAGCTGTAACTGATTTGGATAGAGGTTTTCTTATAGTCTTAAATATTACTTCAAATTATGATGCAAAAATAAGTCTTCTATTCACAGAAGAGTTAGTATTTTTAATTAATACCTATAGTTCTATTTTAGATTACAAAGCATGTATGTATTTGTCATGTTAAGCATTAACGTACACATATTAAGGGATACCATAACTACCCATTTAAAAAGAATCAACATACTTAAAGTATGTTAATCCTATTATATTAAGAATCATTATCTCAATAACATTTTTATAAGATCAGCGTATCTTATTTCCACTAACACAGTAGCTTCTGGAACATGTAAACCATGTTCATTATATGGGGATCTTCTATCTTCAATGTACCACAATCAAAACTGACAAAACTGTGGTGGTATAGAAACTTTATATTCAGGGCAGAACTTCCTTCACTTGAGATTTCATATAACACTAGACAGATAAGAATATTAAAATGAAACTTTTCTCAGGTAATACTTCCATTCCAGTCAGTACAGCTAAGAAATAATTTGAAATTAGGCATTTTAATTTCTGCTCAGCAAGAAATACAGCATTATTCTCTGCTGGGATCTTTAATGTCACCATCAAAAGGCCTATATGAATTCTCCGGGTACATGCACAGCCCCAGCCTACTGAGCATTTCTACACTCTCCTCTTCTGTTAGAAACAGAGAAGAACCTATGGTCTACACTTCAAGGCCAAAGGAGCCATATGCTATGAAAACTGAATTGCTGCCAAGCCAGAAAAATCTGCACAGGCTCATTTCTCAGCTGCAGAGGCTCAGCTTGATGACCAGAGAGGAACTCCTGCCTTGCCTATTGCTATCCCTCCCCTCCCGGCCTCCATGACTTTTCATCCTACAAACGTAGGGTGTTCTATCTTTAACAGAGCATCGCAAAACATGCAGAATTAAACTTGTTCTCTTTCGCTGTGCTCAGGAGGGGAAAAATCATATAGAATTACTGGTCATATAACGCTCCCATGGACACAACAGAAACTTGTTCCCCTTACAACTATACATTTTTTTTTAATCATTTAACAAGGTGGCAGCTTGGGAAATTATATAGTGTATAAAGGCATAACTGCCTTTTTCTTGGGTAAATTTTGCTGCTCTCCTTTGCAGAGCATGAGGAACCAAGACCTGGCAGTAAGAAGGAACGTGATCAGATTTTTTTTTTTCAAAATGTTTCTGCTACGTGTGTACAGTACTTTCAATCCCAAAGCATATCTTGAATGTAAGAGGCTTTCACTCTTGACCTTACTACAGAGGTTTTGGTTCTGCCTTTAGGACTCCCCTGCCAGAGACCTGGACAGTAAGAGCCCCTGAGCCCACCATCTGTCTTCCTTACTGACTGGCCATGGCTCCGTTATCAGAAGTAAACTGGCTCCCTAGATACATTGTCTGTCATAAAACACTTTAGAAAAGCAAGAAGCAGTCCCTACAAATGTAAAAGTAGCCTGATCCAGAGCAAAATATAAAATGTCAATCTACCACAATGTTGAGAAAATTAAATGTCAAGCACAATACAATGCAGAGCTGAAGATGACACAGGATACAATAGAAAGAAACAGAAAGGGTTGCAAGACAAGACAATAAAACTCTAAATATACATGATGGACAAAAAACTGCATGGAAAACTAAGTCTGCTCATCACTAAGAAGTTATGGGACAAATAAGTGAGACACTGAGTCTGAAAAACGTTTCATTTCCTGAGATCAGTCTCCTGTGATAATAAAGTTATCACTTCAAAGTTACACCCGCAGCTAATCAACACATACAGTCCTCACAGAACTTCATTTCTGAAAAAGGTTATAAATCCATAAGGATAACAGATATTCCACAGATCTCTAAAGATAAACTGTAGCAGAAACGTCCAGACTACAGGCCCCAAAGTGTTGCAGGCCCCACACTGAACTGAGCATTTGAGATTCATGCAACATTACTTTAACATTTTTAAATATTCCTGAAATTGGAAGGCAATGCTATAATATCTGTTGATTATTTTAATTTCAAGACCTGCCTAATAGCTAACTCACCTACATCATCAGAAGCTGTTAACAAGCCTATGTAAGAAATAACACTAAAACCAGAAGTATTAGACTCTCAGTTCTGTTAAAAACAAAACTTAAACACATCCTCTCCTTTTTAATCCAGAAACAAGTGATAAATGAAAAAGAATGGCAGTAGATCAGACTATTTGGTTGCAAGCCCATGAGGATCTAAAACAAGCACAACAGAAGAGCAGCAAGCAGAGACGGTAATGACTGGCAGCAGTAACAGTAAAAATCATAATGGAGCAGAGAATGAGACAGACCATGGAGCATGCTTGGCTTTCGGTTGATAAAGATCCCATAAACACTTTCGAAGGCTTACTAAGGTGTAAAGATCCAAGACTGCAAGTTAGGAAGTTTCTTGTCTCCCTCACAGCTGCTTCAAACTGCTCATCACCTCAAGAACTGCTTTGCATCACCCTTGAAACTGTTGCCCACAGTTGGCAAATCTTCCACTCCCTACAGCTACTGGGGCTGCTGCCAGTTTACCTCCACAAGTTCCATCGGTGGGAAAAGTCCAAGAAGGAAGGAAAATAAAACTGGGTGTCCTTTCTCTCCGCTTCCCTTATGTTCATCAAAAAAAACAGAGCACTCTGCTTGGATACCGTGGCAAATTCTCAGCCTAGGTTAAGCTATCATCTCATCTGAATCACGCGGAACACTTCCAATAATCTCACTACTCATCCTCCTATGGTTTAAATAAAAAACAGTACTATCTTCCAGGACCCAGAGATTTCAATGATTACATGATCCAATGAGAAGAGACTTACCCATGCCCTCCCATTAATGTCAGATTCATAAAGAGTCCATGATCAAGGACAGAGCAAGCCTTTAAGAACATAAAACACGGTCACATTTGTCTCCCTCAGAGCCAGAAAGAGTAAACTATTTCTGAAAACAGAGAGCTACTGAACAGAAGAGAATGAGAGTGACCAAATACGTCAGGAGCTGAGTTTTCAATAAATACTCAAAACTGTTGGCTACTGTTAGTCATAAGAAACTAAAGCCAGGACATTACAATAAGCCTACCCTTTTTGCTGGCAAAACACACATTTATTACTTTTCTGTTAGTACTACAAGACAGACTAGGTAGATCATTCACTATAAAGAGAACCACGCATTTAATCTGAATTTTAAATGCAGTCCTTAAATCTAATAAACTCATTCCCAGATTTTGCATTATGTAAATGAAGTTGATAACCCAACTCTCTATCATTCAGAGTTTTTGCTTTGAATCAGAGTCAAAACACTATGCTGAAAAGAAAACTCTCTTCTGCCAGTTTTTTTGGCAGAGAAACAACTCACACTGGAAACGTGGGAAAATGTGTTTTCCATCCCCTTCCCACTAACTTGTTAACATGGCTCATTGTATGAGTCAAAGCCATCTCCCCTACGACCACACAAGCTAAAAGCCGCATAGGGAGCAAGCTTGAATTTAAAAAGGTGACACATGTTCTAACCCGGTCTATCTTCCATATGAGCAAGTCCACTGATACTTGAAACGTGAAAATCCCCTTCGAGACCTACATTTTTACAGATTTACAATTGGGTCGCCGTGCCTTTTTCTTGTCAGCATTTTGCTGTCCTCCTCCACCACAAGTAACCTTAACCTAAAACAGCTCCTGAGAAGTGCTGAAAAATACCTGACAATAGCATAATGTACAATTTAAAGGTGTCATTCGATTCCCACTATCAATGGAAACTACTTCCCAACATTATTAATTCCTGCAAATACTTAAATTATTAAGTAAAACAGTGTTATGAGTTGCCTGTACACCCTTCTTCCCTTCTCTTTCCAACGAAAATATAAAAGAACACAGGAAGAAACACACAGCTTTATGCAGAAGACTGCCCAGATACACCTTGCAATCAGAGCTCTCATGTACAGGAAGACTATGTTGAAAGCACACTTCACTGAGGGGATGTAAACTGCACACCTTGCTTTGCAGTTCTCAGCAGATTTCAAACGCTCTTGCTGAGACATCTGAGTTTTATCAGAAAGTCTTCACCTTTCAAGTCCCAAAAGGGTTACACAAACAATATCTGGGCCAAAGCACAGCTTCACATTTGGAAAGATGGATTCTCTAGCAGCCAGTTCAAGCAAAATGGAAAAGGCACATACCTCGCTATTCTGAAGTCTGAACCCACCACACAGCACATCCTCACCCAAGTTATTCACTTCCATGAACAGGTCCACAGAAATCAACAGCAGGGAACTCACATTGTAAGTGCTTACAGAATTGAGAACTTAAAAAAACTCCCTTTTTTTCAGCACAGCATAAAGAACTCTATTCAAGTCTCTTTGAAGTTGATCAAGAGTACTCCCACTCACTTTCCCAGAGCTGAGCTTGAGTCCCACTAGAGTAAATATTTATTACCAAATACTTAGTGTTTCTTCATTTCTTAACCCCAACGAGAAAATCATTAAAAGAACGAAAAATGAACCTATCTGCCTTGAGTCATGTACATACAACACATGCAAAGCAAGATGCCAGCCATAAAATTATTTTCTAAAAAAAAAGGTTTAAATTATTAGGCCAGAGGGTTCTTCCCTATTCTTGAGGAAGAGACATAACAAGGTTGAAGAAATTATAGCTTTACAGTCATCATACTACTGTCTCCCAGAAAAGAAAAGACAACAGGATCACAAGGCTCTACGAGAAATGGGAGAGTAACAACTGAATTATAATAAAGCAATGTAAATACAAAAGGATGATACATAGTAAAAAGATTAACCTACAAATTTTTCAAATATAAATGTATGGAGGAAACTTCACAATAAACATTTTAGTGAATGGCCTACATTTCTATATGCTGCCTATCTAGACACTATTATTTTCTTCACCTACACGTTGCTGAAGCACTAATTAAGAAATCAGCTAAACATATACAAAACTGTGTTCAAAAAAGTACATCAAAGAGCTTTGTGGGCCTGAAGCCATTTTGTATCAGAAAGAAATCAACAAAACTAAATTGAAGGCATGAGAAACCCAAATAAGATGCCTGGAACTACAGCTCCTTTTCAACATTCCCTTTCATACAGCCAGGTTAAATTTTGTGAACAGTGCAAAGAGGGAAGAAAGACAAATTTTAACTAGATCACAGAGAGGGTAAAGAAATGATCCCAGGAAAAGGACTGCAAGCAGGTACTGCTGCTTTAGCAGTGACTTTTAAGTAACGGATTTCAATTCCCTTCTGAAACAACGAACACATAGCATAGAGCTACAATAAATCCAACCACCACATACTAGACCACAGAAAGCAAGAGCAGGTGCGCACTATTTACATAAACAAATCCAACAAACGGACACAAAAGGAGAACATCTTGAAGACAAACAGATAGTAACATACCACAAAAAGATGGTGTGTGTGGTTTAGTAACTGAAGTGATAGTTTTTGTCTCTGGACAGTTCTACTTTCATTCCTGTTCAGTGGTCTTATGTGTTATGTTTTTCACAAAGGGAGAGAGAAAGGGAGCAATTTTTTTTTTCTTCAATTCTTGGCTTCCCAAATTAAATCAATTTTCATTGTTTGGCTCTTCCACAAATCTGGAAGTTGCTCCTCATTGTGGCAACAGGGAGATTACAGTTATTAAGTTTATATAAAGATTTTTTTGTACTATGTATACAATACATTCTCCTAAAAGTAAATTAACGCTCATCCACATGTTCAGATAACTATACCAGCACATAAACACCACTGGAGCTATGGCATTATGAGTGAAGTATTTAATCTTGCAAATCTGAAGGCAAAAGGAACTAGTTACTGATGCATTTTTCTTTTATCTGTTTTTTTGTTGTTGTTTCTGTTGTGTTTTTTTTTTCCATTTGGTGTAAGGTAGTTGAATGGTGAAATGCAAAAACATACAGTACTTTACTAACCAGGTGCTTATGCATTTAATTCATATTTGTTCACAAGCATTCCTACACCAAAAAACAGCTGAACAATCCCTAGCTGTACCCACCTAATACAATACGTACAGGGCAGGTACCTTCTGCTTATGACTTGTGGACTTCTTGCTTCCCCTGTTCCCTCTTCTAATGCTTGTACACACTATTTATTCTTCACTCCCTTCAAAAAGTTGAGTATGATGTTGAGTCTTCAAAGCAAAGAAGATTTTAAAATAATCTACCCAGAAGACAAAATGAGCATCACACACACACACTGCTACAAACAGATCCTGAACACACCTTTGAGAGTTGTATTATTCACTGAAGTCACCAACCCCCATCCCTTCAACTGACAATAATGTTCTGCCAGATACCATTATGCAGGCCTAGAAATTGCTCACAAACACACGTTCTTTCCCTCTCTAGGTCAAAGAATGGAGGAATAAACCACTGCTGCAGGTCATTAGCCAATTTGATTAGCAAGATGGAAAGAAGGCGAACTATTTCAGCGAGTGATTTCTAACAGGTTCTCTGCCCTGCCAGCACTCTCTGCTTTCTGAAAACTCAGCTGCATCGACCACAACCCAAAAACACAGAAGCAACAGGGTCATCTACTTGCTACTAACAAGAAGAGCGCATCTAAATGCAATGAACTGGGTCAGCAGAACAGTTAGCCTGTACACCAAGGTGGCACAAATTTTGCTCCTTTTTCTTTGCAAAGCACTCTCGGGTACCCTCCATGACACTACCAAAGTGAAACAGTACTTATGTGGTACTGTCTGCTGCTGCAGCACTTCACCCCGCTAAGGTCTATGACTCAGGGGTGAGGGGCCATGCACACATCCCTGTGACCCATGGGAAGAGCAGGAGCACAAGCAGACCTTCATGTTCAGCAGCAGTTTTTTTGCACCTGTCTAAGATCAGGTCTGGAGTGTTGGTTGACTTGATAGGGAGCAGGGGCATGGATGGGAGGAAAGTTATTTTGACCAGCACCTGCAGTCAGTCTCCAAAAACCTTGTGCTACCAGTCCCATTCAGAAGAAACCCAAACAACACTCCTAAGCAGTGAGCTACAAAGAGCACATGAACATGAGTTAATATGTTTTAGATGTACAGAAAATGAATTTGTTTACCTTTTGCACAAGAGGTCTGCAGCTGTTTGAGAACACATTGGTACCTCCTTAAGGCATTATGATAAGGCTATCTAAAGCTGCCCAACTTTAAAGCACGCATTTAAGCAAAGCTACACTGGCTCTTTCGACACGTCTCCCTCTTTAACTAATGACATTTTAACTGAAGGAGCAGAAAATTATTTGAGACACAGCCAACAACAAATTGCTATATGAGCGTTCCCGCAATCCGAAGGTCTCTCTCAGAACAAAGTCTCGATTTTCCCTGCCAGCCTGCTACCGTCCAGCACAACTTTTCTCATGTAAAGCGCCGACGAGCGCAGAGAATGGGCAGGCTGCTGCGGCCGCGGGAGGACAGCGGGACACCGGGTTTGGGTGGCCCAGCACTCCGCGCCGGAGCGAGGGCCCCGTCACCCCGTCCCCTCCTCCCGCTCTCCCGCCGCTGAGAAGGAGAGGGCGCGCCGCCCCGCCGCCCGCCCCGCTCGCCCCCACCACTTACCACCGTGACCCGCAACACCGGAGCGGCGGCGGCGGCGAACTCCGGCGGCGGCAGGCGGCGGCGGCCGCGACAGACGAGGGCGATCAGGGTGCCCAGCGCGGCAGCTACAGCGGCGCAGCCCGCGTAGAGGGTGAGGCGGAGCAGCAGCAGGGCCAGGCACGGCGGCCCGCCGCCCCCCGCCTCGGCCCGTTCCTGCCCCAGGTGGACGACGGACACAGCCAGCAGCCCTAGCCCCGCCGCCAGCACGAAGCGAGACGAGCCGGGATCCTCGTCCTCCTCATCTTCCGCCGTCTCTTCCTCGCCGCCGCCGGCCACAGCGGCGGCCGCCGGAGCGCTGCGGCGGCCGGCCTCACCGCTGGGGCCGTGCGAACCCGGCGGGCCGGGGGCGGCAGCCCCCGCCGCCTCGGGCTGCCCGGCCGTACTGCTAGCGCTGTCGGCACCGGGGAACATGCTGCTCCTGGCGCCGCTGGGAGCAAGAGCATCTCCCGCCGCGGCAGCCCCCTGCGAAGGTCGCCGCTCTCGGGCCCCCTTCTCTCCTCCGCCGCCGCCTCCGCCGCCCGCCGCCGCCACTGGCACCGCTGCGGCCGCCGGGGGAGCCGGAGCTCATGCCCGGCGGCAGGCGGATGCGCGGCGGCCTGGCCGCTTCCTGGCGGCCCCTGAGAAGGCAGCGCTGCCCGCCGGTGGGCGGCGGGAGCCGAACGCCGTGGCGGCAGCCGGGGAGGCCCCGCTGTGCCGCTCCGTGACCGGGAGGGGGAGGAGGCGGAGGCGGTGCCTGGCGGGCGGGCGGGCCGGGGACATGTGCTGTCGCCGCGCCGCCCCGCGGTCGGGACCGGCCGTCCTGCGCCGGAGTGGGCCGCGCGGTGCTCCGCTGTAGCGCGGCGCACAGGCCGGGCAGCTACTGCGCTCGGGCTAAACCAGGAGAGGGACGTGCTGCCCTGCGGGATACCCGCCCGCTGCGGTGTGGAGCAGGGACCCGCGGAAAGCTGGGGGCTGCAGGCCGCGGCTCTGCCCAGCGGGGCCCGGAGTGGTCTGGCTGTTGCACCGAGGCCCTGGAGTGCCTCTGAGGTCCAGGCCCCCTCATGAGTAGGCGCTGTACGCGGCCCTCTGCCTGTACCCCTTTGATCAGCCAAGGGAAACCATAAGTAACTGTATTAGCTGGAATATTATCTGGAATATTGTGTGCAGTTCTGGGCCCCTCAGTTCAGGACAGGGAACTGCTGGAGAGAGTCCAGCACAGAGTCACAAAGATGATGAAGGGAGTGGAACATTTCCCTTATGAGGAAAGGCTGATGGATCTGGGGCTCTTTAGCTTGGAGAAGAGAAGACTGAGGGGCGACCTCATTGATGTTTATAAATATATAAAGGGTAAGTGTCACAAAGATGGAGCCAGGCTCTTCTATGTGACAACCAATGATAAGGGGCAAGGAGTACAAACTGGAACACAGGAGGTTCTATTTAAATTTGAGAAGCAACTTCTTCACAGTGAGGGTAACAGAGCACTGGAACAGGCTGCCCAGGAAAGTTGTGGAGTTTCCTTCTTTGGAGACATTCAAAACCCACCTGGACACCTTCCTGTGCGACCTCATCTAGGTGTTCCTGCTCTGAAGGGGGGATTGGACTAGATGATCTTTCAAGGGCCCTTCCAATCCCAAACATACTGTGATTCTGTGTGATTTCAGATAAAAAAACTTGATAGAGCAGTGATTTAAATGATATAACAGAGATTCTGCCGAAACCAGCCCCAGTACCCCAGACAAAGCCTGCAAGCACTCCCATCACTACCCCCACCTCCTCTGGTCTGATGTTTTATAACTGCTTGTGGCAGATTCTGACAACAAATTCCTCATATGGCAAAAGCTCTGCCATATTTCAGCTGTGCTTGGGATCCTTGTTCACCTTGCCATAGGTGTGGTGCAATGACAGGTTCACAGCAGCTATCAACCACAGCCAGAGTGGGAGGCCTTGTTCTCTTCAGAGTAGGAGTGAAAGACAATTCTTTCCTTGAGGAAGCTAGGCTGTGCAAAAGTTGATTTATAAGCATGGTTTCATTTTAAGAGCAGTATCCCATTGGGATAGTTAAACACTGCATAAGTGTTTACACGTATTCAGACTTGTGGGAAACACTTTTCAGATTGCCACTACTCTGTGCAAAATAGCCCTGAATGTTACCTTTTAAACAACGGCTTTTGGTGCTGGGGTTCAAGTCCTATTGATTTATTCGCATTCTGTAAAAAGTCTGTAAACAAAATTGTTTCCATATACACATGGCGTTATCTATTAGGGGTTTGCATAGCAATGTATTTCTTCTCAGAATCCCAAAGTAATTTCAAAGTGATTTTAGCTCCCATTTCAGTCACTAATGAAAAGAGACACTGCTCCTTAATCTGATCCAAAGTCCTTACAGTAACTTAAATACTATTTTATTACACAGTTTATTCTATTTAGTGGATATTCAATTGCACAAAGACCTTTTATATGCTAGCTCAGACCATTCACAGTGTGTCCAAAATTGATTATTTAAGTAGTGTGACTAAAGGTGAAAATCACACCATAACAGTGAAAATACTAATGCAATGACAGTCCATTGCCATGTGAACTACCATGTGCCAAAAGATCTTGATGCTTCACCAAAGGGCTTGAGGAACAAAGTTTTTTCAATACACCTGATCAGTAAGACCAACAGAGAGTGGGTCTTCAGAGTCTGAAAGCTTTTGGATAAAGCCCAACATGCCAGAAGGTTTCCTATAAAGTTATTTTATTCTCATCAAGCAGAAAACAAAAAGCAAAGATCCATCTCGCAGCACACACTTTATTCCTCAAAGATTTCAGGAAATACAGGGCTTTGGACTGAGTTCAAGATCTATTCTTGGATCTTAATAAAGATCCACACGAGAAACCAGACAGAGTGTGTGGAGGCCTTCTAGTGCAAATGCATTCAGGAAACTGCCCGGGCCTCTGTCAAAACTACTTAAGGGAGCTGAATTTTTAAATTAACCTGAAGCAGAGCATGTAATGCTGTTAGTCCTGTGTAAACAGAGATTATTTTCTTATTAGAGTATTAATTCTCAGAAGTGGAGAGGAAGAGAAAAAAATAAACCTACCTGCAATAACAGTTTAGTGCTGCAGTGCTTACGCACAAAAACAGTTCTTGTCTGAATGAGTAATCCCACCAATTTTAGCTAGGATTTGCACATCATACCCCAAATTAGATACGTCTAAATCAACTCCAGGGTGTATCCACAGAGGCAGAGGGAGATTTAGTTGTTTTTCTTGTAGTTTGTAATAAGATTCTATGACTTTTCAACCTGAGGTACAATTCTTAATATTTGAGATGACATTCTAGCTCCACTGAAGTCAACTGCAATTTTCAAGTTTACTTCAGTGTTATTTGAACTTCCCCTTTTGTACTTTAAAAATTACTTTTCTGTACAAGACAAAAGGACTTCAGAGGTCAATTTTCTGAACTTGAGGTTATTTTATTCTCCTTCTGTAACTATTTACTCAGTCATGGAACTAGTTCATAAGATATTCAAACTCTACCTTGATCAAGCATTACAGCAAATACCGTTCCTACAAAGCTAAGACTATTTTAATCTTGTTTGAAAACAGAAATTATGTCTGATTTGGGAGAAGAGTCAGCATCTTCACTCTCTTCCTTTGAGCTAGGAGTGTAATTTACCTGTTTGTAACATGGCCTTGACAAGGCCCCACTGGTCTGAACACTTTTACATCTGTCTTTACTGACAATCTTGTAACTTTCACCTTCACAGTACTGCAAACTTTGAACTTCAATAAATTTGCATCTTTAAAATGTTTAGACAAGCCTAAAATGAATACTTTCCTAAAGTTTTTTTCACATTTACTTTCTGTTTTGTGAGCCTTTCTGGCTCAGATCATATTGCTATAAAGGTTTGCAATTTGCCATTTCTCAATTGAAATAGAAATTTACACTATAGGGGGAAAAAGATGCATAAAGCAAATACTTAGTTCATATTTTTAGCATACTTACAATTTTGAATTAATTACATGCATTTTTGTAATTGTAGTTACAGTCACATTAAGAGTTCATAGAAATTCTTAAAAGCCTCTTGGGCACAAAACCCAGAAGTGTTCATGAACTTTTAAACCTGGTAGTATGGAAAAGTGATAACTAACACTGATAGGAACAAACATAGGAAAGAGAGAAACAATATTTACTGGATAGTGGATGCAGTTGATTTCATGAACCTTGGCTAACAGAGCAAGAAAAAAGGAGCTTATCTGTTATGTTTTCTCAGTGTCTTAACTCTTATTTGATACCTTTCAAGAAACTCAAGAAAATGATTGTGGTTATTTCTCAAAGGCTAGTAGAATGAAGGTGCTCAAAACTGTCAACATTTTTTGCCTTTTAAAACTTCCCCTACAATGGTAGATGCTTTGGACTTGACTGAAAACATAAAATGCAGCACATTTCAGTGGAAACCATATAAACAATCTGTCAACATTAAAGCAGAAAGAGCTGGTCTGATAAAACTTTATCTCAGTGTTTTTATATTACAACTGGAAAACTTCTACTTACACTGTCTTTTTACAATAATGCCATTGTAAGAACATTAAGATATAGACTTTACACAATCATATACTATCTTTCCATTAGGCACCATTCCTCCTCTACTGAAGATGAGTTGAACTGTTGTCAGAAGAGAACTATTAATTTTGTTGCCAATATTTCTACAAAATATGTAAGTTACACTAATATTAACTGAATTTAGGTTTTTTGCTATGCCTTTTCAAGACAATAGCATTTTATTTTGCATATTTGCAGTTAGGAACCCAACACACAGGAAAAAAAGAAAAAAAAATTTAAAAAGACAAAAAGCACCCAATGTGAGGGACCTAAGACAATTTTTTGAGTGCTCAGCATTTTATAGCCCTTGATGATTTCCAAGTACAGCTTTCACTGATTTTAGCCACAGTTGTGATTATTCAGCATTTCAACAGTGAGTCAAGAAAGGTTACAGAAAAATAAGAATGAAGCACATAGCCAGGCATGAAAAGTTAGTCTACATAATTTGCAGAACCTCCATTAAACACTGTGTAGCACAAGTAGGACTAGACTCTAGTTAATGTAGAGACGCTCATCTGTCTCAATCAAGATATTTTCTTTCTTTTCTTGTAGTGTTCTGACACATTCACTATTTATATTTAAAAATGTGTCTATATATATACACATACACACACACATATATCTGTGCCTCTATGTGTATGCATGTTCATGTGCCAAGTGAAACATGGACTTATACACAACAGTTGTCTTGACTGCACATCCCCTATTCAACTCAGAAAAAAACACGTGATCATATCGTTACATCTTTTCCATCATGAACAATGGGGCCAAAGTAAAGTTGAATTTTTAGTTTTAAATGCTTGGATCAGTAATTTAGAAGCCTTTTCACATAATTCCTTCCCAATTTGTTAGAAGGTAACACTATTATTAAAGAAATACCAACATCTGACCCTTTTGAAAGAGCTGAAAACTTTCCCACCCTTATACAGGACACTACTGCTTCCTGGTGGCAGATCACAGGCAGGTAGTCACCACTTACCTAGTGAGTGCTGGAAGTAATTAAACTCTCCCTGAAGGCTTCATCCATGTTTCTGCAATACTTCTGCTGAGATTCAAGGATGCTGAGATCAGGTTCACTCACAGAAATATCCTGATCCGACCCCAAAGATTTGAGTCAGATGTCCCAAGAAGCCATCCAGATCAGTTGTCCCGCTCCGTTTTCTCAGGATGTGTAGCTTGGTCCCACAGTTCTGCCACTATAATATGAGGGCCTATCTCCTCAGCCTGCAGCACTGTTGTCTTAACATGGGACACCACCACCTCAAGGTGGGTCACTTTGACCTCTGCGTGGGGCACCATGCCCTTGATGTGGGTTGCCATCCCTCCATGTGGGCTGTCAGAACCTCAACAAGGACTGCCATAATCCCAGCTTCAGGCACCCTTACCCGGACAAGGAAAACCATCACCTCAGCATGTAGCCTCATGGCCTCAACCTGGGATGCCATCACCTCAAAATGGAAAAGCCAGCACCTCAGCCTGGAGCACTACTATCTCAACCTGAGGCATCATCACCTCAACATGTGGTTCAGGCACCTCAACATAGAGCTCTGTCACCTCGATCTGGAGCCTCATTCATTGCCTTAGTCTGAGGACCATCACCTCAACTATAGGCACTATCACCTCAGCATGGGACCTAACTGCCTCAACACAGAGCATCATCATATCAACCTGGAGCCCCATCACCTCAACTGGAGACAGCATCACCCTGGCATATGACCCCACCACCTCAACCTGAAGCCCTATCACCTCCATCTGGGGACAGTCACCTCAGCTTGGGGGACTATTAACTTCAGCATGCAGCCCCATCACCTCAGCCTGGGGACTATCACCTCAACTTGGGGCGCCATCGCCCCAGGGACAGTTCCAGCTTCCTCCCCCGTTCCTGCGGAGCCAAGAGGGGCGGGAAGGCAGCCGGGGAACTCCCGGCCGCCCCGCCTTCCCGCCCCCCGCAGGCACCGCCCTTCCCCGCCCGGCGGCGCGAGGGGGCCGGCCCGGGCTGCGTAGAAGCGCAGCATCGGGTTTGCGGCCGCAGCGCTGCGCGGTTCGCCCTTCCACTCTTGTTTCTCTTTCCTCCCGTGCGTGTGAGTATCTGCCCCGGCGGCTTGCGCCGTTACCACAACAAAGCCGTGGGGGAGACGGCGGCTGCTGCTTTCCGGGGGCTGCCGGCCCGGTCTGGCGGCAGCGGGGCCTCCGGGGCTCCGTCTCGGCGGCGCTGGTTGCCTCCTCCCCACGGAAGGTGCCCGGAGAGCGGGTGTGTGGCCGTTGGGGGCGGCGGGAGGGGGCGATAGGCATTTTCTTGCCCCGCCTGTGGTAATTTTTGCCTCATCAAACAAGGCGGGGGACGTGTTTTTTGTTTTTGTTTAATTTATATATACATATATTTAATAATTACATAAGTTATATTTTTATTATTTTTCTATTTGTTGTCTTCCTACTTGAGTCCGTGCCTGAGCGACACGTATGTAGGTGTCTCCCAGGCACGTTGCGCGCACTGTATTTGGGGGATGCGGCTGGCGTTGCGCCGCCAGAGTTCAGTCACGGTGCCGTGAGACATGTTTTACACCCGCTTCAGTGCCGGGCCTGCTCTCTCTGCTCCCTGGGGGCGCTGGAAGAGAAACGGGAGGTTTTCCTCCGAGGTACCGCGCGGGGCTGCGGCTCTTCTGTCACTGTCGCCGGCTTTGGGAGCGAGTTACCGCGTCCTGCGCCCCGCCCTTAAAGTTATCGGGTGAGGGGGGATGCGCTGAAGCGGTGCTCGAATAGAATTTAGTCAAGTGTTTTGGCGGTGTGTAATTAGTGGGAATTGAGTCAACCGGAATGGTCGCTGTAAATAGCTTCGAGTGTGTTGTTGTAGATGATCGGCAGTTCCTTAGGCCGGCGGTGTTGTGACTCGCCCTGCCCTGCACTAACGGTTCCCAACGGCTGCAGTTTGGAAAGATAACTGACCGCCGAATCTCTTGGCCCCTCCGAATTTGTGTGGAAATCGGAAAAGAGGTAACTGCAGATCCCGAGCCTTGCCTTGGCTATCGTGTGTGCAGCCCCTGCAGCAGGGCAGAGTACTGAGCTCATTCCAAAGCGTATCAGCGAGATGGTGTAATAAAAAGCAATGTATGTTGTGCTTATGAAGCTCTGTTTTCTGGAGTTTTTACAGTGTGTTAGGGAAATTGGCATTTTAAAGTATAGTGCAGGATGGCTTATGGTATAACATAATCTAAGGTCATGTGACTTTTATACCTTGCTGAAATTTTTCGCTTTCAGTTCTGTTACATGCAGTTTTTCAGAAATTGGTTTTATTACAGTATACAAATATTTACACTTGCTCATTCTTACTGTAAAACGTATATCAAAAGCATCTAGTTTGCCTTTGGGCATGTATATATTTTAAAATTATGTGGTTAAAACTTCTACACACATTTATAGAAACAGCAGGAAAATTATGTGGGATTGAATTAATGTGACAGAAATAGCAGTGCTAAATTGCTTTTGTATCCCTACTTTTGTCTGTTATAAGGTGCTCAATAGAGTGCATTGTGCACATTTTTGCTTCTGTGAAAAAATAGTTAATGGCCTTTCCTTGCATAGGAAGCAATCACAGTTGTTGATGGAGAGAGGGCAAAGTTCCACAAAGTTAAATTCTTCAGAGGAGTTATTTAAAGACTAAAATGAAGTCACTATTACTAGAAAATTGGTCACCAGACATTAGCTGAAGAGTAGGTTTTTAAAATAATTGGAATTTTAAAATGTAATTTCCAGAAATCTGGACTTGGCTTTTGGACTGCTTCAGGCTCTCCCACCGCTTTAACCTGTCTGTGGTTTTTTTTGTTGGTTGGTTGGTTTTGTAGTGCATATGTTGTATCTTTGTATTTTCTCAGCCTAGGTAATACTTGTAATTGTTTAGCATAGAGACCAGAGAAAAGGAGAGGACAAGTAATTTTGAGACATTCCATTCTTTTTCTTGGGTCTTAAAGCTTTTATGATCTGCTGGGGTTTTTATGTTGTTTTTGTGCTTTCCCGTGTTTAAAAGGGCATTCAGAGGGTCCCATGTTTCTGTGTAAGAGTTAGCACAGGTTGAAAGGGCCATCAGGACTGCAGACCCTGTTAAGGCTTTGAAAGTGTAATTGGCCAGTCCCTTTAGAGGCTTGACCCAGCAACACATACAGGTGCTTATCTAAGGAGTCTTTCAAAATTTGCAGGATAGGTGACATGGTCTTCAGTGGCATAGGTGACAGGAGATTTTGAAAGTCTGCCCAGTTGGATGACGTAATAATATATCTGGAGCTTAGAGGTAAGAGTCTGAAAGTGAGCCAGCTCGTGATATCTCCTTAAATTCATGGAAGATAGGCAGACCATTATTATGATAGATGTACCTTAGTACTTCTGCCAGAGGTGCTTTTTAAAGCTTTTTTTAAATTCTTTGCTTCTTGGCCTTATGCTTCACCAAAACTGCTGGTAGTAATGGTCTAAAACATGACCTGTGTTCTTTGGCTAATGTTTTCCCATCCAACAATCTCAACTGATGTTTGTCACAATTCAGTGATGTGTATTTGTCATTCTTGAAGTGTTTCATTTTAATAACATAATAAACACTAGAACTCCAGGAAACCCATATTATGTTGCATTCAAAAGAGAGCCCTATCTTTCAGCATTTTATCTGTTCTTCCGTACTGATACTTATCATCTGAAGAAATGAACAAGTTAAAAATATAAAGCGAGCGAGGATCTCAAGACACGTTTACTTCATTTGCTCCCTACACACATTTTAAGGAAACATAAGTATACTCAGACTATTCCCAAGTGATATCTGTTTAATCTATTTCTTGTATGCTGATTTAGTGACTGAATTTCTCTACTTTACCCTGCTCATCTGTACCAGATGGTGCTTGTTCCTTTTACATAGAAATATATTCACTGAAAATTAACGGAGTTGCATATTATTTTCAGTGGCTATGGAGAATGTGATCACTGTCTCTGTAGAACCGTATATGTATTTTCCGAAATGCGAGAATAGGTGTAATCGTGTGGTCTCAAGACTCACATCTGTTTGATCTGTGTGGAAGTGCATCTATGCACAGTGTTGAGGGAGATGCTGATAATTTGCCCATTTGTGTAGTCATGTCACTAAGCAGACTAAATCCATAACATTAGAAGCATGAACAAACTTCTAGTCCAGCGAACATTTCTGTTGGAGGCAGATCATGTGTTTTGCCACTTGGTAGGGATGGCCTGGTATTCTGTAGTATGTTGTGATTTATCTGCTGCCAAATTCTGTCAGTAGTTTGTGAAGTGGTGTAGTTGTTTCCTTTGTGGTCCTACTATCTATTTTGGGACAGGCTCAGGGGCAAATCCAGAAAATGCCACGGTAAGTGGCATGTGCACAGTATAGATAGTGAACTCTTGGATGAAACTTTCAATGCTCTTAAACTTTCTTAGGGCTTTAGTTTTGAGGTCTGGCTTCCCAGCAGGAGCAGATGGGCATCTGCAGGTTCTAAGCATTTCTGTGCCATACCTCTGCTGCGTGCGATGCACGAAGCAGGAGCACAGGTTGGGCACATACAGTGGCCACTTTTCCCCTGGAATCTTCCTGCTGTTTGGTCCCTGGGAGAGCTGGAGGCGGGACTCTTCTAGGTAGTGGGGAACAGGACATGGCAGTAGGCCCAGGAGACTTTGACCTGTGTTGCATCACTCCTGCTTGTAAAGGTGAAGTGCCTTATGAAGGACATCCTTCTAGAAGCTCTGATACTTCTATCAAACAATGTATGATTCTTTGTCTTTTGTTTGAACTGGTGTGTTTTTACATGGTAGCTTGTTTAATGATTGTTATTTTTTTAAATGTTAGTCAGATGGTACGTTTCGCATTTTCACCCTTGCCCAAGTTCATAATAAAAAGAGGTGATTTGGTAGTCAGCAGGTTCAAGGGGGCAGGATCCCTGATGGGGGGCAATAATGAGTAAATAAGAGTCAGAGGATTTTGGAGTGTCCTAAAGAACATCTGCCATTGGTAGTATAAATCCTTAATTAAAACGCTTGGACCTTCCAACCTGTTAACTCTCAAACACTTGTTTCTGCTTTCTGGGATCAGGATAGTGGGTCCCTGTTCTGAGGAGGTAGAAAGTTGGGGCTGAAAGGAAAGGTGCAATCTGTGGGAGCACTAATTGTATGGGCTGGGAGAAGGTTGCCTGCCTGGTTACTTCTTTCTGTATCCATTATACTTACAAAGCAAAATTAGTAACTCTAAACCAGAAGGTGCCTAGTTGGAGCTGAATACAACATTATTATTCCTTCTGATACTTTACATATATGGTTGTTAATGTATCCTAAGATGACGTCTGTTCCTTTTCTTGCAGCAAACATATTGTTGACTCATCTTGAGTGTACTGTAGCTGTGCTGTATTATGGCTTTTGTGGTGATGCACAGTATGCACACAGCAAGGTCAGAAATTTCTGATTCAGCCCACAGCATGCGTAAGGAGCTTGTTTTCTACTTTTATTAAATACCAGGATCTTAAGATGTCCTGAAAGCACTTAAGGCCTTCGGAGGATGTATGACATACAAATTCAGAGTGTGGTGTTCTGCATGCTAGGAATTTGTATGTCATTAGATAGAGAGGAAAGCTGTTCTTTTTCTCTATGAACCATTCTCTTCCTTGAATATGAAAGCAGAATGTTTAAAGAAAGTTGATTGCTGCTTGTTCTTTAATGTTGAGTTGTTTTTGTGTGGTTTTTTTTTCTGTGATTTATTTCAGTAGTCTCTGATACATGTATTTCAGATGGTATGTGTTAAAAAAAAGTGAAAGATTGATTACATAACTTAAAGGTTTAAGCAAGTTTAAAACACCTTGAATATTTCACTAGGTACTTAATGTACTTCATAAGTGTTAATTTCCAACATTCAAAAATGTTATCAAAAGGCAGTATATGTTGAAATGCAAACTCGCATCTAAATCTGTATCTTCACTATATCACTTTTTACATCCTATCTTATCTTTATACTTTATATTGCAGCCATGCCTAAAGGCCTACTATTAGGCATTACCTACAAAAATACTTCAGGTGGTGTAGTTGGCAGGTTTGCAGTTGACGGGGGAAAAAACACTCAATGCTTTTAGCCTTAATAAGATCTTGATCTTTGTTTACCATGGAGGGGGATGTCAAAATACTTCTTGTGCTCTTGGCAGCGCAGCAGCTGACTGGAGCTGAGTGATCTTTGCTCTTGTGGTGGCTGTCTGGTGGGAACATGGGCATGATCTTGGCATGTAGTCAGATGATGAGAAAGTGTGAGTCCCTACTACCCTAATGGCCAGGCTGCATGTTTTCCTTCGCTGCTTGACAACTGCTTTCTGATATTAAATGGCTCAAGATTGGTGTTTACAGGTGAAGGGATTAAAAAGTGGTATAAACTAGGAGGAACTGCAGTGAGGAAGAGCCAAATAGGAATGGATGTTCTTGGCTATGGTAATGGGTGGGTGTTGCAATTACAAGAAATAGGGGGAGAAACAGAGAATTACATAGGGAGTGGAAATATTACAGTTAAAAAAGATCTGACAAATAAAGGCTAACCCGCTCATTTGAGTTATCATATTTGTGTTAGAGGGTTTCATGGCAGAAAGCCACAGGAAGCATATACTACTTTGTAAATAAATACGGTGGTCATTAGAATCAGCAGTTAATGATAACTATTTGACCCTAATGACTGCTTTCTTGGGATTTCAGAATATCACTTGTTGATTCTATATTTTAACAACTAATAACATTGGAGAACTGTGTCCTTCTCACAGAAATAAAAATGCACTATGCCCTGTATATCACAGAATTGACTGGGTTAGAAAAGACCTCAGAGATAATCGAGTCCAACCCTTGGTCCAACTCTAGTCCGTTTACTAGATCATGGCACTAAGTGCCATGTCCAATCTCAGTTTAAAAACCTCTAGGGACAGCGAGTCCACTACCTCCCTGGGCAGGCCATTCCAATGCCTGACCACTCTCTCTGTAAAGAATTTCTTTCTAATATCCAGCCTAAATTTCCCCTGGTAGAGTTTAAGCCCATGCCCCCTTGTCCTATTGCTAACTGCCTGGGAGAAGAGACCAATCCCCACCTGGCTATAACTTCCCTTCAGGTAGTTATAGAGAGTGATGAGGTCACCTCTAAGCCTCTTCTCTAGACTAAACAACCCCAGCTCCCTCAGCCTCTCCCCATAGGTCTTGTGTTCAAGTCCCTTCACCAGTCGTGTTGCTCTTCTCTGGACCCGCTCCAGCACTTCAATGTCTTTCCTGAACTGAGGGGCCCAGAACTGAACACAATACTCCAGGTGTGGCCTCACCAATGCAGAGTACAGGGGAAGGATCACTTCCCTTGTCCTGCTGACCACACTATTCTTGATACAGGACAGGATACCGTTGGCCTTCTTGGCCACCTGGGCACACTGATGGCTCATGTTGAGCTTCCTGTCAATTAGTACCCCGAGGTCCCTTTCTGTCTGACTGCTCTCCAGCCACTCTGTGCCCAGCCTGTAGCGCTGCAGGGGGTTGTTGTGACCAAAGTGCAGCACCCGGCACTTGGCCTTATTGAACTTCATCCCATTGGAATCAGCCCATTTTTCCAGTCTATCCAGATCCCTCTGCAGAGCCCTCTTGCCTTCCAGCAGGTCGACACTCCTTCCCAACTTGGTGTCATCAGCAAATTTGCTGATGATGGTCTCAATCCCCTCATCTAAATCGTCAAAAAAGATGTTAAACAGGACTGGACCCAACACTGACCCCTGGGGAACACCACTAGTGACTGGCCGCCAGCTGGATGCAGCCCCATTCACCAGCACTCTCTGGGCCCGGCACTCCAGCCAGTTCTTAACCCAGCGTAGAGTACACTTGTCCAAGCCATGGGCTACCAGCTTTCGCAAGAGTATATTATGGGAGACAGTTTCAAAGGCCTTGCTGAAGTCCAGATAGACCACATCCACGGCTTTCCCCTCATCCACCAGGTGAGTCACCTGATCATAAAAGGAGATCAGGTTGGTCAGACAGGACCTGCCCCTCCTAAACCCATGCTGGCTGGGTCTGATCCCTTGTCCATCCTGAAAGTGCTGTGTGATTCCACTCAGGATGATCTGCTCCATAACCCTGCCAGGCACCGAGGTCAGGCTGACAGGCCTGTAGTTGCCAGGGTCAGCTCTGCAGCCTGTTTTTGTGGACTGGGGTAACATTGGCCAATTTCCAATCATATGGGACCTCCCCAGTGAGCCAGGACTGTTGGAAGATGATGGAGAGCGGCTTGGCAAGTTCTTCTGCTAGCTCCCTCATCACCCTAGGATGGATCCCATCTGGTCCCATAGACTTGTGAGGATCCAGATGGCTCAGTAAATCACCAACTATTTCCTCCTGGAATACAAGGGGCCTATTTGGCTTCCTATCTCTGTCAACCACCTCCAGAGATGAGTTGTCCTGAGGGCCACCTGTCTTACTGGTAAAAACTGAGGCAAAGTAGGTATTAAGTACCTCAGCTTTCTCCTCATCTTTGTTAACTATATTTCCTTCAGAGTCCAACAGAGAACTTGGCCCCTCCTTGGCCAAGTTAACTTCAAATTGCACTTTTGTTTCCCTGATCTTTTTTCTGCATGATCTAGCTATTTCCATAAATTCTTCCTAGGTAGCCAGGCCTTTTTTCCACAGTCAATATGAAGTGGTGTGAGTGTATGTGTGTACATGCACAGCCAATTTATTAATTTTGGTGTTGTTTATCAGCAAAATTGCTACTTCCATATTACTACTTGGCAAATTCCAGCTCCCTTAAAGACATTCTAAATGCATGAGGGCAATAGGAACCAAAAATACCATCTATTCACTTTTATCCTCTTGTTTGTTTTTAATGCGGACTACAAAATTCATTAATGTTTAGTTTGTGAGTAGAGTGTCAGTGAGAGAAACTGCCCAACACAGCATGTCTGGTTTCCATTAAGATGAAGGCTGAAGTAATTAGGGGATTGTGCCAGGGCATTTTGAAGGAGCATTTGGCAGTGAAATGACTGGTGTTAACAACTGCTGCTTCTTAAGCAGTCGGACTGTTAAACTGCATTTCTCCTGCTAACAGTGGTTGCTGTCTGTGAATCAGTTATGGCTCAGTTTTCACAGAAAACAGCCCACTGGTAGGTAAGCTAGTCCCAAGTCATGCAAGGTGGGAAGGTGTGGGCTCCTTGGCTGGTGCAAATGATGGAAAGGACTGTATAGGCTCCTTGCTATCTTTTATATCCTTTTACCATCTCTACTCTGCCTTTTTGCTGCTGAGTTAAATCTTGTCCTCACTTAAAAGATCATGTTCAGAAAAGAGACATCTGAGAAGTCATGGTATTTCCACCTATTATATTATAGCCAGTGAGATACTGTTAGTTTAGTCTCCTTTGCAGGCATCGTGTTACATAAACTAAAAATACATGGGCGTGTATATTACAATCAAGAAAATTTTATATTTGCAGTTGTACTTGTTGGTCTGCGTCCACCTGCAAACCTTTTTTTTTGCCTTATTTTATGCTCAGTATGTACAGCATTTATGTCCAGCAGTGCTAATAGTGTATCAAATATGTGTGTTTGAGACAAGTGAAATATGCCACATGGCTGCTTTTACCTATCAGTCATAATCTATCTGAAGCTACAAACTGGCGATGTGTTATTGCCTTAAGTGATAAAAACCTTGCATCATGGAGAAGAAAGGGTTTTGGTTTAATTTTAACTCTGTACTT
The DNA here is from genome assembly GCF_036013475.1 of Columba livia. Taxonomy (NCBI): domain Eukaryota; kingdom Metazoa; phylum Chordata; class Aves; order Columbiformes; family Columbidae; genus Columba; species Columba livia. The sequence goes on from NC_088605.1 coordinate 34,251,680, forward strand.
CCTGTATTCATTTTTGTCATAGAATTGGCTTTGCCCAAATTGTACTTGCTAAATAAATAATTAATAATCTGTAATCTGCAGGTAGTGCCCAAACTTCTGCTTGGTTCCATTCTGGTTTAGGTTACATGAAGCAGAAAATTAAATGCAAATAATGTGTTACTCTCTTCTGAGTTGTGGTTTGGGTTTTTTTTGTTGGTGGTTTTTTTTTTTTGGTGTGTGGGGGTTTTTTTGTTTTTTTTTTTTTTTTTTCTCCTGTTGTACATGTTTTGATGCATTATTCTTTTAGTAAGCTGTTCTAGGAAAACTTCCAGGAATTCAAATTACAATTGGACATTGCAGACTATGCAAGCTGCCTGAAGCCAGGGATCATGAGACATGAAATGACGATGGAAAAATTCTATGTAGCATTTCAAATTGAGTTCCCAGGTGCTTTACTCCTTTTTTCTATTGCTTTTGGAGAAGCTAGGTGCTTTAATAAGTTTCTCTTCATGGCACCAAAGTTCACCTCTGCTTCTGTTGTTTAATGGCATTTTCAGTTTTATACAACATATAATCTTAAGTCTATTTTCAGTTTTTTGGCTTTGTGAATCTTAAAACCACAAGAGATTCCACACCTTTTGCTTTTAAGGTTTGTCATTCACCCCAAATACAAAAAGCACATTTCAAATTCCCCTAGAGCTGAGTATTATTTGAGAAGTGGCAAGACAACTGAGTGACATAGACTGTTAAAAATTCCTTATTTTGAAGTAACTTTAGCTAGAAGTTTTCTTGGGAATAGCCTTACAGTCTCAAAGTAAACTTAGGAATTCCTTTTTCACCTTGGTTTGCTAGGACAATAAACTATATGTGGTTTAAGGGAGACCATCCATCTTGTAAAATGTTCTGGTTCTCCTGCCATACATCTGTTACAATGTAACCTACAGAGCCATGGATCTTTTGATGCAAATTGAACTTGCTACTACTTTAAGTGCTGTAAGTCTGCAGTTCGAATGGCTGAGGCAGCCAAGATGGTGACCACCATATACAAACAAGATTTTTAATATAAAATCCAAATTGATGGTAACTCATTAGTGGTTCTAGCTTAAAATGACCCCAGCTTAAAAGAAAAAAATAAGACACTTCACTTGCTTGTCATAGGTAAGACTCTCTAGCCACTGACAATGTTGGACTAATTGCCTTAGCAGTAAAAGTTTTGAAAAAGTGATGGGTTTTGTTGGCTTAAATGAAAGCGTTTTGATCTAATGTGTGAGCTGTGTCCAATAAAGTGGCACAAAATCTCTTCATAAAACTTACTACAGAGTGTCCCTAGCAATATAACATAATTAACTGCAGAATTACAAATTACTAGAACGAAAAGAGTAAAGAACAGAACTATTATACTTGAAGTGCACTTTGATCCATTTTTATGCTAATCTTTGAAAACCTTTCCTTATGGTTGCAGGTGGCACTTCATATTTCAGTATGGACCAGTTTCAAGATGTATCAGATGGTGAAGTGGATCATGCTTTCTTTGACAGTGATTTTGAGGAAGAAAAAAAGAAAGCTGAAGAAAATGGTGAATGTGTAGAGAAAGGCAGTACAAAGGCAGTTCTTGCAGACCCTGATTTGGTTTCTAATTTAAAGGAAGCAAAATATTGTGAGGAGGAAAGTGAAGAAAAGCAGAAAGATTTGCAGGAAGATCAGTCCCACGAAAACAGCACAGGTCATCTTGGAGATGTGTCATCTTTGTCTCTTTCTCCAGTTGTGGAGAATGCAGGTACATCTGGAATGTCATCTGCAGCAAGTAGGGGAGCACAGGAGAATGTTCCTGCTGGAATCCCCAAAATAGTTAAAGAAGGTGAAGAAGATTATTATACAGATGAAGAAGATAGTAGTGATGATGGCAAAAAAATGAAGGTTAGGCCAAAGTCAGCTAAGCAGTCGAACAACATAAAAAAGGCTAGCAAAAAATATACTAATCTCAGCTCCTCATCCTCTTCTTCCTCATCCTCTTCCTCCTCGTCCTCATCCTCAAGCTCAGATACAGATTGTTCTGATACAGATTCCGATAGCTGTTTATCAGATTCATCTCATTCTTCAAACACTTGTAGGAATGCTCTTCTGTCTCCAAAACAAAAATTTAAGTCAGCAGTGAAATTAGCAGAAGGAAAACCAAAGTTTGGTGATTACCTGGAGGAGTCTGAAGACACAGTGACTGATGTAACACCTCTGTCAACTCCAGACATCAGTCCTATCCAGTCTTTTGAACTTGCAGCATCAAATGATAAGAAACTAAAAGTAAAAAGACAAGAACATGTGAACCAAGACTTATATGGTAATTTTGAAGAATTTAAGTACAGCACAAAATTTGTAAAACTTATGGGGCTTGCAAATCAAATCTTATGTCTGTATTCTTTTCATTAGATTCCGAGTTTGATCGCAGATACAGTAGAAAAGTCTTGCATGATGCCATGGACCTGAATCAGCTTTTGAAAGGTGACTTTTAAATTTTCTTTTAACCAAGTATGACATCTGTACACTGTTGAGAACAACTGAGTTCTAACAGGATGTGTCACATGTATTTTTAAGACTGGTTTGTGATTAAGCTGTGTTGATCTAATTATTTGAATTCTTATGTATGTAAATAGTACTGATTCTACAGTGGAAAGCAGCAGCATGTATATGAGCATGTGTTGGTATGCATATACCTAGAAGGAAGATATGCAGACGGGGTGAATCTCTAAATAAGATTTGATATAATACAAATTGAATAATAAAACTGCACATGCATTTTGAGAAATCAGGGTTTTCTGGACTATGGCACAGTTTACTATCTAAAGCCACCAACCTTTCTGATAAAATGCTGGCTTATCAACCTTCAAAATAGAAAGGCAGTCCAAAACTACATGGCATGATATATGAATACAAGCATATGTCATATTTAAACTTCTGGTAGTTTTTTTGGATAATGAAACAGAATCATTTGAAGTTCTTTTTCTGAACTAAGTATTTGCCTTCTAAAATATCATAAAGTTGAGTAAAGGTATTTTAAAGTGAAAAATAACAGATAAACTTTCCTAAAACTTGAGCAGTTGCTTCTTGCCAATAGATTTAATAAGTCTTAATAATGTAGTCTAAGAGAGAGATTTGTATCTCTTCCACTGCATTCATTGCAAGCCTTTGTTGTATGGGTTGAGAATGTACTGGATGATCTCATGTATGTATTTTAAGGTCCACACAGTGCTTTTGTGCTTATTTTCATGTACCAGAGTTTTCCATAGTAAATTCTATAGAATAAAAGAGGCTTGGCTCAAATCTGCTGATCTCAGGAGAGGAAAGCTTCCTAGTTCACGACTGGTGCATTTCAACCCAAGTTTGCCATATTGCTGTAGGTTTGGCATGACTAGAACTGCATGTCTTGTCTGTCTTCACACATTGCCAGACTGAGCCTATAGGGGGTGAGGACTCAAAATACATTGTAGGCATCATTTAACTTTCCTATGAGTAGAAATGAGGATTTTACTTTTATGGAAATTCTACGGATGGATACAAAAGCAGAGCTAGCCATCAGGAAAGGCAGAGTTGATTTTCATCTCTGATAGTCCTTGTGCTCCAGCAACTCTTTTGTACTAGAAAAGTCTCAAACCACTTGTCAAAATGAGATGTTAGAAGAGTTGTTGCTAGGCAATTAAAAGATGATGTCCTACATCTTCATTTGTTCCCTGATAGCAAGAAGCTATTTAATAACTGGTAATTATGGAAGAATCCATGTCATCCCTAGAACAAATGGGTATTATAGCTCTGGATAAGTATTCTCAGAGGTGAATCTCTGTTTGGAGGTGTGTGGGGAGTTATTTCCCAAAACTGAAAAACAGTTCTAAATAACAGTAATAAAGATTGAGTAATGAGAAGTAGAATTCATATAGTCTGGCAGCTAATGTTCCTGATTAACATGCATATTACTCCCAAGTGTGTCTCTGAATTGGCAAGCACAACATAGCTTAATTACTTTGAGTGTTTTGAAGTTTAAATGGGGCAGGATTATTAGTGATGGAAAGTAACTAGTCTGGGAAAATAGGAGCTAATCTTATTCTGAGTTATTGCTTTCAGGATTTTCTGTACTCATTAAAAAAAAAAAAAAAAAAAAAAAATGCAAATATTCTCCCCCCAGTCTGCATGAAATGTTCATTAGAACTGCACAGGCCTGAACATTGCTTCAGGTGAGAGCAGGATAAGACCAGACCTGGGTGTATGGAAGAGGATTTACATGATCATCAGGATGTCTCCAATTTTGTTATAAAGTATAATATTCAAGTAGTCTATACTGGTGAAGAATTTAGTTTAAATTTTTTGTCAAATATGCTTGTAATATTTGTAAACGCTTGTAAGCATTTACAGCAGTTATGTGAGTTTGATTTCCCAAGGTCCCCAGAAACTTGCAGAATTTCAATGTGATCTGTTACTGTGTTGTTTCTAGGGGGCTTGCAGTAATTCATTTTGTACAGTTCTATGCATTGGTAATGTGAACATTTGTGAAGACTAGAATCTCTTGTATTAAAAATTAATCAGAAGAACAGAGGAAGGGAAGAAACCTGTTAAAAGCACATGGTGTTCTAAGAATAAGTTTTGCATTAGAGCAAGACTCTGGTTATTAAGCAGCAAGGTATTTTCTGTATCTTAAAATAGCATCAACTTGAAGCATTTAGAAAAAATCTTGCAATTAAATTAAAAAGGAGCTGACAGAGTTTTTCCTCTGTATGATCTGCCATTGATACATATTGTGCTCATATTGCAGACTATTCACTTTTATAAACATTTTTTGAAAACACAGATTAAAAAAAATATCATGCCCTTACATCTCCTAAAGCTATGCTTGTTCTTGATAAAAAGCCAAATTTTGAAGTATGCTATTTTGAATAATTTAAAATCTCAGAAATAACAATTTTAGTTGGAAATCTCATTGTTTCAATGCTCTGTATTTCACTTTGATTTTTAGGTGAGTATTGCTGTGCAGCGTTATCACTGGTTTTTAGAAATATTCTTTAGTGACTTGAACTCGGAACAAGAGATTGATAAAGATATGTGATGACACTTGGTTGCTAAATCTTAAAGTTGTTGGTTTATGTGTGCTTTCACCAAAGTGAAAGCACATTACCAGGTCCACATTACCAGGTCCTGCAGCTTGCTATGCAGCCTCTGTTCACCCCATGGAAAGTAACTGCACTAGTTTTAGTCAAAATGGCACAAATCTATTTGGTAACAATAGCTGAGGGCAAAGTGGAGATTACGCTTGAAAACTGGCAAGAAGCAGGTTCTGCATGTTGCCAAAGACAAAGCATATGAATGTAGTCCTTGCGTTGGCGTTGATTAGATAGGAGTCAAGCACTGTTTCAAAGGGGAGGAACAAGTACAATAAACTGTGCAGTTTCCAGAACCCACAGATTGTGTGGCTATACCAATGTGGCTTTGCGTTCATGCTGATGGAAGAGGAACATGTGAACATAAAAGCATTTCTACATAAATACAAATTTACAGAAACATAAATGCATTTTTACAGACATAGAAGTCAGTGTTTAGGAGGCTTACATAATTTCATTACAATGCCAAGACTGTCATGTAGCTGACTGTTCTCATTGCTGTGCATGACTGTATGAACTATTGTAGCACTGTGGAGTTGGGCAGCCTTGCTGCTTAGGAATTCAAATATCAGTGTGGCCAAGAACATAGGTACTCACAATTGCAGTTACTCGGGGTTAGTAGGGTTTATATTTTACAGGCCTCTCATCACTGTTTACTTTCTTCCACCACCTGCATGGAAAAAATACAGGTGTGGTTATGATTTTTCAGGTGGTTATGATTTTTCAGATTTTTCAACAGTTCTTCAGTTGTTTCATGATGTAATATAAATTTCTGTATGTAATGCTTTTGTGAGCTAATGTTACTTCCACTCTGCTATAAACCTTGAAGATCTTTTAGAAAATTAAAATAATAACTAAGAGCAATACTCAAAACCCATAATAATAAATGTCAGAGTTATCTCCTCTGCTGTACTCCTGAGTAATCTGAACACAAAAAGATAATTAAATATGCCAATGCAAAGAAATAGCTTGTCAAAAATTAGTTTTATAAGGCTTCATGTTAGGAAGCTAGTAAAAAAACCTGGAAAATTTTCTTACGCTGTTTTGCTTGGTCCTGTGTATTGATCCAATGTCTCATATAATTGTAAGGAACTGAGGTCACACAGATGAAGAGATGGGTTAAGCATACAAGTGTGAACTGAGCACTCATCCATTTCTGTCCCACTATGCTACAGACTTAGTTTCTGTCTTTAGACAAGTCTCTTGATTTCTGTAGTTTAGAACAGTGTGGCATGCTAAAACTGCGGTCTCTATCTAAATTTGTGTTGGGTATCAATACAGCGGTAATGTAGAGTGCTGAAGAATTCAGCACTTTGTGTTTTCTTCTCTGTAAAATGGGGTTTTACAAAAGTGTCTGTGAGAATTAGGCTGTAAATCCGTGGTATTAGCTATAATTAACTTGAAGAGGTGGTGTGATGGGGTAAGTAGGACAATGGGCCACAGGCTGAAGACCTGACGCTCCTTGACGCTCTCACCTATAATGCTCTCTGATAAATCTTCTTGCCTCTTCTGTGCCTTAGATTTTCTGTTGTAAAACAGTCAGAGCTCGCTTGGTGAAAGCACTGTGATAGAAATATCATTATTATTCAAGTAGAAAACTAAATAGCAGCTCCAACTGAACATGTAGCAATTGCTTTAACTTTTTTCTATAATTTGTCACTCTGGAAATAAGTTTTTTATAACTGAAATTTTCTCTTCTTAGGAATATGTTATCTGTGTGCTTATTCATGCTGAACTAGTGTAGTTGTAGAATAGCTGTTCAACAATATATACATTAGAAGCAGACTCTTAAATATATACATAAACATGAGAACTCTGCAGCTGGACTAAATATGTGTAGCTTTTTCACTTAAGTTTTTTTTAGTTTGTGTGTTCAGAGTTTTAACTGGTTGTGTATGTGTATACGTATGCATCTGTTTTGCAGGTCTAGTAACTCATGTTGAGGTAGAAGAGCAATTATCAGCTTATTCTGATATTTAGATTTTGAAAATCTTTAAGATTGTAAAGACATCTGGACTTTTCCAATATCCGCAGGAAAATGTTTAAATTTTGGGAAAAAAAAATCTGCACCTGTAAGGTATTTGTTGTTTCTCATGGCATCAAGAAATGACTAGCAGTCCTATTTAAGGGTAAATTTTTCAAGAGGAAAACTTACACTTGAAAAGCACAATCTCCTTTTCTTCAAATAACATCAAATCACAGATTCTCAAAAATCTTCTTTAAAGGAGTTCTGTGACATGTAATAAGGGGTTTTCTAGGAAAGATTTCTTTAGAGATACTACAGGGAAACAATTTTAGACTGAAACTATTAGAAATCTATGAAGAATTGTGATTTAATCCTTTTGTATTTTACAGTTGTATTACAGGTGTGGTAATGGAGCAGGGAAACTCAAAAGTGTAAGCACTAATGTAATGCATCTTCCTCTGCTGGGATTGCAACAGTTACACTGAAATGTGCATGACTTTAATTTTAGATTTAATGCCATTAGGACAGCTGGATCACCCTGCCTTAATGCATTTGACTTGCTAATTATAATTTGTGTTTTATAGAAGGTTTGGTCTTTCTCACTCTGCAAAGTCATTTCAATGCTTACAAATTGAAAGCAAATAAACAGCTTGTTTATTGCTTGAAAGAAAGTCAGGTGTCTCTCCATGGAAACCAGCCTTCATAGAAATCCTGTGAACACCAGAAGAGTTTTCTTTTACTGTTTACCAGTAAATGAGAAGTAGAACTGCACACTCTGCAGGTCTTTATGCAAATGCTGCTGCTTTTTTATCCCACTCCCCCAAATTATTGATTTATGGTCTGGCTGACAATTAAGTGGTAAATAGGGATTTAGTTTAAATACTTATTACCCACTGATAGAGTAGGAAGCTACATGTAAATCTTATTTAATTGTTCCAAGACTTACTAACTCTTTAGAACCTTAAATCGTAACCATAAACTGTAGTGTTGCCTCATGTTGTCATTGGCCACTAAAAAACAAGTCAGATAAACCAGTGAAACACTTCTGCTTTTTGATTAGTGTGAGCACATTGTTAAATAAATCATTGAAATGACTTTGAAACTTGAATATTTGAGTTATATAACACTACCTGTACTGTTTAATAGTGTTTAGAATAAATGCATTTACCTCTTAAATGGGGTATCGATTCTTTTTTGTTTATTGGTGGTGAATGATCCCTATTTCTGTAGGCTTGTGCTGAGCTCAGTTAGACACCTACTGCCTTTGCCATGAAAGCAACGCAGTTGCCAGTATGTTGAAGCACATTCAGTGCATGTTGGATATACATACCTGCTGTGAATTACGTAAGTTTCTGCCATAGTGAGTGTGCAGAGGATAGGAATGTGTTGCTGTGTAAGTGGTGTTCTGCAGAGTGAAGCTTGGACAGTTTTTCAGCCAGGTAACTCTGGAACTAGTGGAAACAATTACTGCTGATTTGAAGGTCTAGGATCAGAATCCTAATTGTGGATCGTGGAAATAGTGTCGTCCCTGCTTCGGAAAGACCCACAGAACCTTTTGCTTGCTGCTTTGTTAGATTGCTATTGCAGTTTATTTGAGCATAGTTTAAGGATCAGTGATTTCATGGATGCTCCCCACCTTCTGCTTGTTTTGTTAGGAACAAGCTCTGAACTCTATTATTAGTGATTCTCTTTCCATAAGTGGCACAGCATCCGTTTTGTTGCTTTTTTTTACTAAAGTCTTCAACTCTCCTCTCATGCTGTTCCTAAGGAGATTAATGTTGTATTTGCTGTGATTTAAAAGAGGTTGTCTATGGCTACGCTTCAGTCAGTTATGGTTAGTTTTGAAGTGGTCTTTGCAGCTTAAATTCTTCCTTAATATAGATCTTAACTAGAAAAAACACAACTGTAATTTATTAACATTTGGGCTTGAAGAACTGTAAAACTACTACTCTTAATGTGTTATCTGATTCAATGCATTGGTGTATTGCAGCATTGTTGCTGCAAAGAGCTACTTGTGAAATTTCAAGTGTGGTTCTTCCTTAGGTCATACAGAAGGCTAACTATAAAAAGATAGTTGAGGAACTGAAGAAGCTAGTGAGGAACTAGAGTTTTAGACTGATCTTTTTCCCCTTGAAAACCTGCTGCTGCTCGAGTTGTATTTGGTCTGAACTTCTGTTGCAAAATTCATCAATCTTCTGTAATTCAACAAAGTATCAGTAGTTACTGGGGTTTGGCCATCATCTGCTCAGGATTCACTGAGTAACTTCACAGCAGAACCTTCATGATGGGCTTAGCGGTTCTGCTTTATCAATGTTTCTTTTGAGTTGTGATACACTTGATACTATCACTGTTAGCAAGCCCTTGACTTCAAAATACATTAGAAAGCTGTTGGCAATAGTAAGGTCAGTTTCTACAATTAGTAAATATAAATAATAAATACTAATGAGGCTGAGAATGGACGACATGCTGAAGAAAATGGTCTGGAGTCTCCTCTGCCTGCCACAGGTGGGAAAACCTGTCTTTGTGGTGAGGCAATAAAAGGTGTGGATGAGGTACTGTAGAAAAAAAATATATTGAAAGGAAAAAAGATTTATGAGAGATTAAGGAGGGGAGGAAGAAAGAAGAGATGAATAGAAAAAAAAAAAAAAACAAACTTCTCTGTGTTGGGGGGCTGTGATTGAAGAACCTGTAAGGTGAGAGTAAAGTTAGTAAAATTTTGTCATATTTACATATATAAGTAGTAGTTTTCAGTAGAGCAATGCGTGGAAATGTACATAGATACATATTTACACTGGCTACCAGAGCTTCTGGTAAAATACCAGCGATGTTTAATGCTGCAGAAGTTCCACACCACTGCCCCTGAGAGACTGGAGTGACCCAGTACTTGTTGAGCCCTGCTGCAGGGCTCATGAAGCAGCATTTCTAAAATGCTTCCTGACCAGCATTGAGAGGAAAGGGAAAGGTGTTTGTTCTGTGCCATTGCTCTGGTCCTGTGTGTGGTGTTTCGTGTGTGTGTGTGGTTTTGGTTTGGTTGTTGGTTGTTGTTGTTTGTAGGGGTTTAATGTGTATACTTCATAGCTGCATCTGAAGAGTATCCACTCTCCACCAAAGTATATAATCAGCTTTAAAACAGTCATGTACCAGCGAAGACAGGAAACTTGTGTTTCTAGTTAAAAATGTCCTCATTCAGAATGCTGTTGGTTTAAATGGAATTTTACTAGTTCACACATTTCACAGAAAAAAATAAGAGTGGTTTGGAATTTGGACTGACAGTTATTCAGAAGCTGAAATGCCTCTTGTAAGAGACTGCATCACCAAGAGCATTTGTGCCACAAAGCTGGGTCAAGACTTCGATTGAACAACTGTTCTTTGCCATAATCTGATTTTCAGTCTTGTATATGATATGCAGTCTTGTTTAACCTTTGTGATGCTATGGACGTAAGGCAAAAGTTGAAAATACCTTTCATAGCTTCATAATAATATGATTATCGATTATATAATATATATGTTATATATAATAAATATCTTCTTCAGATGGTTGTTCAAATCACTTTCTTCTAACTGTGTTCTGCAGTGCTGGTTTTGCATTTTCCCATAAGGACATATTATTTTTTACTGAGAATTACACAGCAGCTTGATGTTACCATGTCAATTGTGTGACTCTAGTTATTTTCTGTGTATTTCTTTTTGTCCTTTGTAGGTATATCTAGATGAGTCTCATCCCAGGTTTGTCTCCTCAAATGGTGTTCCTGGCTGTACTAGCTTTCCCCTTAGGGTGACTTACTAAATTGTAAAGATGCTTTTCAATACATTTATACTTCATTAACCTGTTGGCACACTTGATCCTGCGGTATTTTGCATTGTGTCTTGGTTTTGAGGTGATTTGCAACTTTTCTTGACAAAGTAGACCGGTATTTGCTCGTGTGAACAGCCTCACAGAGCTGCTGGTGGCAGTTCTTGCTTACATTGACAAGTGTTCTGATGGTGGAAGCTTACTAATTTCCAGAGGAATGTTGACATTTATTAGCTGTTTGGATTTTGACTTAGATGCTGTTTCTCAAAGACAGTAGCAAGATTTGCTTGCATCTATTTTGGAACAAACACAGTTAAGATACTGCAAGAAAGATTTTGTTTCATTTTGTTTTGAAGTAAGAATAAGCTCATCATTCTTTGAGGTTTTTAAGCTATTAAAGGCTGCCTCAGACATCCCTCACCAAAAAATTGCTGATGTGGAAGTGTTTGCTGCAGAAATATTACTGCATGCTTGTTTCTCTTTATTTCTGCTTTTCTCAGAGCTCCTGCTTTGGATGCTTGTTCTGCTTTTGTGGAGCTTTTAGGGGTGGAAGTTGGGGCGGGGCAGGGGGGGGTGGATTTCTGGGAGCACTGTGATATTGGAGGAATGTGGGGAATGGCTTGATTAAGGCTTCCTGGTGTGTGTCTCAATTCCAAAAATCTTTGATCTAACCTGGGGCTGCCATTCCCGTACCATAGATAATGCAGTCGTTTGGGGTAATACCATGACAGCAAAGCTCTTAAAACAGTTGCCAGAAGATCTGCTGCAGAGCTTTAGAAAGCAAAGACTCAGAAATAGGTCAAGAGCAAAGCTCCACTGGAACTGTAATAAGCATAGCTTGCTCTGGCTAAGAGTGAAATTTCCCAGTTATCTTATCTTACAATTGTGAGAGTCTGTCTTGCTGTGCATTTGCAAGTGTGCGTTCTTTGTCATTTTGTCTTGAAACCTCATATCCGGTTTAATTTGCTGTTTTTCTTTCACTGTTCTAGATTGCCAGGCCCCAGTGATTTTTTTCTTCTGTTCTATATGCTCACTCATTTCTCTTCATCCATTAAACTGAGTTTTCATCTTTCCCTTTGGAATTCCTGCACCAACGGGATGTAGGATTGCTTCAGGGGCAAAAGATCAACAAAATCACTTGAGGAAATGCATTTTGTTTCTCTGAGTCATGCTTCCCCAGTGTTAGTTTTCTATCTGAAACAGCATTTCTGTTCTGCTGTTCAGCTGAGGCAGATATTTTAGATATCTTTGGAGCACACTTTAAATCTCTTGCCACATGCAGACATCTAAATACTAATTTTTGTTTTAATTCTTCTATAAGTTATTTCTAGTCCTGGCTTCCTGAAGCTGTGTTTTGTGTTGCTTGGAAAACTTCTCTGCTTTTATTGGTGCTACAGATTATACCACTGTGGTAATGATTATGTTCAATGTAGCCTTCATGCTGTGTAATGGTAGCCCCATTAACATGTATAGATATATAATTGCTTATGCTGATTGCTGGTACCGTAGTAACTACAGTAAAAGTATTTGAGGATGGAAGTCTGAGCATATTGTGTCCATGTAGAAGCTGGGTAAGCATACTGGTAAAGGTAGAGATCAAGGGTGGTTGCAGTCTAAGGGAGGATCAGGAATACCGACCATGCAGAAGAAATTACTGTGCACATGAGGGTGATTTATATTCTGATTTCTAAATAACAGATATATTCTACACAAATGCTTACAAAGTGTCTGTGCGCATATCACTGATTCTCTTGTATTGCTCAGTTGTTCACTGCATCTGTTCATTTCTTCTGGATTAATGGTCATAAATGGGAGGAGAGGGATTCCTAATGAGAAACAAGCAGATGGGCTTTAACCAAGCCAAAGTTAGACTTAATTTTGCTGGTGAAACTTGTGTAAGATCAATGTACTGAGGACAACTGAGTATCCCTGAAAAATTTTGAAATGCATAAACCTGAAATTCACATGGGGGGATGTGAAATGTACCTTTGTTTTGAAGGTCTGTAAATAAATCCTAATAACAGAATGCAAGGTTTTGTAATTGTCTCTTTTATTTTTTTTTTAATCTGAGCATTTTACTTTTTACCATTGTAAAGCTTTCCTACAGTTGGAGAAAAAAGAAAAAAAACTAACCATCGATCAGCCATCTAAAGGAACAAGGAAAAATTATTCTTTCACTAATGAAGAAGTAAGACAGATTGATCGGGAAAACCAAAGGTTGCTAAAAGAACTGTCCAGACAGTCTGCAAAGCCGAGGAGTACCACTGCATTGAAGAAGTCAGCTGTACCGCCTCCTAAATTGTACCACACTGCCCTCAACAGGCAAAAAGAGCAGCAAAGAATTGAAAGAGAAAACCTGGTAAGTTTTGAGAACTGATTTGGATCAGTAAATTGAGAAGGACTGTGTTGTCAGATGAAGTACTGATAAAAACTTACAAAACTGGTAAGGCAGCACTTGGAGCTTTACTGCAGTAAGTCTGCAATGCATTTCCTTTACTATGCTGTTTGCATAGTGGTTTGTGGCTTGTGGGGGGGGAATAATTTTTTTCAGATGAAAATAGGTTTTACTTTCTGTGAGTTCACTTTAGTATCATTCAGTGTAAGAGGAACAGCCATTGTTGTTAGGCCGCTATCCAAAGTTATGAGCATTTTAACTCTATTCATCCTGCTTCACACAATACTAGCCTCAAGAACAGGTTTGCAAAAAAATACAGCAATCAGTATGATAGCATCAAACCCATTGTATTTGAAATACAGAGGGCACAATGTGAATGTCAGTTTTGTTTTTTGACCCATTTTATAGTTATTCATCTCTTTCAATATTTGTAGCACTCTGTTTGTCACAGTGTTTGAATGTAACGGCAATGGCAATAACTTCAGTAGAAAACAGAAATTCAGACTCATTTATAATGATATTGGTAGAGTTGTCACATAAAAAAAATAATCCTGGTTTGAATAAGATTTTTAGTGATTGAATTGTAATACATATAATGACATTTTCGTATATTCTATTTGTTCATTAGTGTGTTTGAAAATGAGATAAAATATAGTTAAAATATTTCAGAAATTTATAGTGGAAGTAATTTATTCACTTTTTTTCTTCTATGTAAGCATGGGTTGCCATTTGCTTTTATACAGATAGATATAGGTTCAATGTGTAAGAAGTCTAAGGGACCTATTCAGGAAAATCTGTTGGCTTTTAGATCTTCCAGCTTTCAGACATCCTGATTGTTAACTTTACTAAGTAGGAACCATTCTCCCCAGCTTCACTAAACTGCAGTTAACTAGAAGAATGTTCTACTTCACACACTGAAAGAATTTGGCATAAATACTTGTTATGCTTGTGTGATACTTCTCATTGTTTGGGGAAGAAATGTTTTTAGGCTTTGGTGTTTTTAGGTTGGTAGCAGGGCTTTCTTCATGTGTTGTGGGTTTTGTTGTTGTTTCTTGTTTATTTAAAACGTTGAAAGCGGGACTTGCACTTCCATGTGGACGTTGATAATAGGAGTGTATTCTTAGGCTGTGAGGAAGAAGTGCTATGTCACAGTCACATCCAGTCTAATAGTAATATGCTGTTCTACATAGAACAATAGACGATTACTGTAATATTAATGTGTATGATATTTTACAATACACTTGTTTACTCAAAGCCACAAACCTTGTCTCTTTTGATATATTGCAATGCCTTGCCTTTGCAAGTTTTGAATCAAAAATTCAGCAAACCTAAACACATATAGTCATTTCACACATTGCTGTTTTAGTACATGTTAGAGATAAATGGTGGTTACTTGCAGTCTGAGTAATAATATCCTTCGTTTCCTTATTGATTTATGCTTTAGTTGTTGTCATCAGCAACGTGAGTAGATGTGTTCGACATTAGAATAATTTCTTACCACTTATGTTAGCACATCATGCTATTTTAGGCTATAAAAACACTTGATTTATTCTTTTCCCCAAATTCAGGATGATATATTCTGCTCCCCTTTCAGAAGAGTGATTCATCAGTACAGGTCTTACATTTTGTTTAACATTTCTATCATTTTTGAGCAGTTCTGTTTACTTTTCTATTCTGTTTGAAGTGTATGTGCACCTAGAATTGTAACATTGATTTTTCTAGCACTTCCTTTTGGGATTCCGAATATGACATGCTTTTTTCTGAGACTGTAAATGAAAGAGCTGACCTACACTGCCCATTGGTGAGGGGTTTTTCTTTTATACAGCTAAAAGTATGTGCTTTATGAACTTTGTTTTCTTCTGGTCAGCAGCTTTATTTACCATTGTAAATTGAGGAGCTGGAATTCCATGAAGCTTCCTTATCAGTCTTTCTTCTGTTACTTGGCAGGAGTGTTTTTCTTATATAAGGCCTGAGGTACTGCATGGAGGATGTGCTGCTTCATACACTTTTGCGAAATATTTGTTGGAGAAGGATGCAGGGTTTTATAAATAAATCAAGAATACAAATCTACAATAGTAGCCTGTGCAGGAGGTCAAAGAATTTTGATGAAGAGATTTATTTTTTTTTTTTTTTTTCCCCCATTGGATTACAGCTTTTATAATTTCTTGTTCTGAAGTTCACACCTTGTCTAGGGAAAACTTTCACTTGTTCTGCTAGAACATTCTTGGAGTAATGTCTATATTTACTGTTGTCAGAAAGCTAAATTTCTGGTGTGGTCATGTGGCACTGAAGGTGATGCAGGGCAAGTAATTAAAATATTAGGAGAATTAAGCAGTTTGGTGCTCTCCAGCTTTGTGAGAGAGTACAAGGAAGTACAGGGAATATCTCTTTCTCTCACAGACTACAAAGAGCCATGATGGAATAAAATGGTGCATTGCTCCGAAGAACAGTAGTTATAAGATAGCAATTAGCAATTCATGGAAAAAGTACAATTAGCAAAATGTGTCGCTGTTTAAATCACTGTAAGAATTGCTGCTTTTGACCGTGACATGTGGAACCCATGTTTGATTGCTTATCTGAGCCAGCAAGAGCAGAGTGTGTCTCTTGCCAATAGAGGATGCTGCTGATTCAGAAAACATTCTGTCCTTGTGTCTGAAGATACTTTCAGCCCCATCTCCTCTCCAGTGGAAAGGAAAATAGGTGTGACTGATCTATTACTTTTTTCCCATGTCTGCATGTATGTGTCTCTATGTTGAAATATTAATCATTATTTCTTCCAGTATAAGGTACCCAACTTTATAGACAGGACACTATACACTATTTAAGGGTTTATTGTACAATGCAAAAATCTATACGGGTACATACAGTTAATTATTTGGGGACCCTGAAATACAGATTTGCAGCCAGTATACTACTTCTTAGTCATTTCCTCTAAATTTAGAAATAGTTCATATCTGTTTGTTGGGATTTGGGTGGGTGGGTGTTTGTATGTTTTAGGGATTTGTTTGGTTATTTTTTGTTTGGTTTGTTTGTTTTTGTTTTTTGTTTGTTTGGGGTTTTTTTTCCTTGTCATTTTTCTTAATTGACTAGGATTTAGGTGTTAGATGACGATAGTGAGCTAAGCTGTTGTGTTCAGCCAAGTTCCTAGGGAGCAAGTGACCTTTTGAGTTCACGCTGGAAGTACACTGGAAGATCTGAGCAGGTCTAGGAGAGCAGCTGTCAAACCTTAGATCGAAGGTGATGAGGGTATTCTCCTTTTCTGTAGATATTTGGTCTTTCTATGCATCCCTGTGTGTTCTTCCTACCCCTTCCTCTTATGACTCACAGCACATTGTGGTTCATTCCCCCACCTCGTACTCCTCCAAGATGTACCCTAAGCCCCAACAGATCCAACTCTGGTCCCAGTTCCAGTATAGTCACCCTCCCACTCAAATTTAAAAAATCACTTTGTTTCTCTGCAAAGGCTGTCTTTTTCTTTTTACCTGCTTGGTTCCCATAGATGTGTGTGCTGCAGATGTCATTAATGCTTCTCCTCACTGCTTGCTCTGGTCATCGTGGCCTCTAGCAGCACAGAGATCCTTCAGCCAAACTGGTTCCCTTCTCTTGCAGTCTGGGCTCCCTTTGTTTTGCTGGAAAACCCTAACCTCCTTGAGAAATGAGAGTACTGATTAATGTATATTCATTTGTCTCCTCTTGATTTAATGGTGCTGATGGGCTGTGGTAATTGGATGGGGAGAAAAGGGCAAGGGAGGGATAATGCCTCCAGCCATCCCCCTAATGGGCTGCCGTCACATACAAAGAATTGACCTTACCTGGAGCCGCAGCCTTCAGCCCTGGCTGCACCGCACCTGCCCTGAAATCCCTTCGTGCTGCAACCAGGGGGAGAACTTCTAGGTACAGAAAGGAACAGGATGGGGAAGGCACTAGTCCATCAGGGCTGTGCCTGGGCACCTGGTACTTTCCTTCCTCAGTGTCTTGCACTCTGCTTTTCCTCTGCCTTCCCTTGTCCTGTCCCCAGGGACCACCCCCAAGTCTGAAAGCATCAGTCCTCAGCTGCTGCATACTTACATGGTTGTAGAAAGGATGCCAAGGTTGTTCGGCCTTACTGGTCTCAGTCTGGAGGAAAAAGCTGTAGGGAATGCAGCTGTGAAAGAGAATGTAGTCTTCTGGGTCATCTTAGCTCAGAAATGTTCATGTTGTATTGGTAGCTCCTTAGAAACAAAAGCACTCCGAGTTTTATAAGATACTTTCACTTACTGGGTTCAAAGTCATTGTATACCGAGGCTAAAGACAAAGTATTGGTAGTTTCTGAGATTACAAAGTGCAGTGCAGGAAAAAAGGTTTCCATGGTTTTTTCATCAGGGGAAGCTGTCAGGATGTGGGACTGGCACACAGATGTGCCTGGCTTAGAATATAATATACTGCAGTACAGTACAGTGCAAATATAGTGCAATTCTGTGATCATAGTATGTAGGATATATAGGCACTTTGTGGTCAGATTTTTTGTGGTCTGCTGATTCCTGACTCAGACTCAAGATTCCTGAACACTGCTGTGGTAATGATAATAAAGACTGACTAATTGGCAGGTTTGAGGAAAGTTATGTTTATTTTGCACACGGCTCAATTTTGTGTGGGGGGATTGGTTTTTTTGTTTTCATTTTTGTAATCTTAGTGTGCTTTCTTTGTGATAATGCCAGCCGCACGTAAACTTGATAACTGTTCAGTTAAAAAGACTTCTCTGTAGATTCAAGAACTTAAATTAGAATTTGTCAGGTTAGAGCTAATTAATGCAACTGGCAGTTCAAGAAAATTACAAATACTTGTACTGCTAAGAAGAGAAAGCTGTCCTTGAATGCACTGTTATCTTCTTTCCCCTCCCCCACCTGGACTCTGCAAAGGGACAGTGTGGTCACTAACATCAGTGACATTAGAGGAGGCATAATATAAATAAATTTGAACAGCTGTCAAGGCACACTAGTCAGCTGGTTAGGATTCAAAGGAGGTGAAACTGAAGCCTTAGTGCATTTAAAAAGCAAAGTATAACACGAAAAGTGAAGTTGTTTTACCTTCTCTCTGAACTCAATTTAGGAGTGCTGCATTTTCAGTGTTATTTTTTTTTCTTTCCTTTCCAACATAACTGCAGAAAAGTGTGTACTGATTCTTTTTTCTCCTTCCTTTTCCTGACAGCATTAGAATTAGCTTTAGTATTGTCCCGATATGCCTAAAGGTACATTAGCAGCATTTATCATGGCCCACTGTATAGCAGGGATCTTTTGATACAAGGTTGGGTTCCTTTGTTCTCCAGTTGTTGGCAATCTGAAATTTTCTTCTGTCATTGACAATATGTATTTTAGTGTCTTTATAGATGCTAATCTACATCCGGATGCCTAGATTTAGAAAAGATTATCCTATTCTTAGAAAGTAATCATGCAGGAATACTTTGTTTTGTTTTGTTTTTCTTTTCTTATATTATTATTCTCTTATTGTGAACTCAGTTTTATAGTATGTAAAAGAAGATGGAGGAAATAGAAGCCTTGGGAGGCTTTTGCCAAGCTGGGATGTCATCAATGATATGACAGAGCTCTGAGGACCTACAATGCAATTTAGAGCAGCTAATGACATTTCTGCCGTTAATGTCTGTTACTTTCTTTTTTCTTTTTTTTTTTTTTTTATTACTTAAATCCGAGTGAGAATATATATTTGGTTCTGAAGACCTGGATTATGTTCGATGGTCTGATTCTTTGGTCATTAAGATCAATGACAAAATTTCTACTTCCTTAGTGGTGCAGGATTAAGGCTCCAGAGATTTAGCACTTCAAAAGAACAAGGAAAGTGACAGTGTTCTTCAGTCCATCTCTCAAAAGAAGAACACAATGAAAGAATTAGTAGATTTATATGTATAACTGAAAAAGAACATTTGTTCAAGGTACTTGTACTGTTGTACAAAGTAGTTTGTTAGTTAAGGACCTCAAGATTGTAGGGTTGGTAATAAAAACATAAGAATTGGATTATTTCTGGATTACAGATGTAGTAGGTCAGGGCTGCCATTTCAGTGTGTTGCTGAGTTCCTTTCTGTAATGCAGCAGCCTGATCTCCAAACTGCAAAATGCACAACTGCTAATAGCGTGCAAGTTAGTGTGCCCTTGGTACAGCAGAGGGCAAGGGAACCGCAGGAGCTGTTCTCTCATTCACTAGAAGAGCTTTTCTTAGAACAGTTCTGCACCACAGAATCTGGATCTGCTCTTTGCTTTGCTCAGGGCTGTATCAAGTCCAGTGTTAACCTGTTCAAAAGGTAACGTTCTAGTACTGAGAGAGCCCTCTTTTCTTGCTTTAGTCATGGGGACTTCATACTTGCCAAAATACAGGCATAAAAGCAAAAGCAGAGAATCATATTTAGGCTACAATAAAGTGGGCCTATGTAAATATTGTATGTTCAGAACCAAGCTTGAAATTACTGCATTGTTAAGGTATAAAAATAACATGAGGCTGTTACAGTTGGAGTGCGGATTTGAAACATGCTCGACTTTCATAAGGAAGTCACTTCTACAATGTACCCAATCTATTTGTGATTGAACTGAATGTATTAAGAGCTTCCATTTTTAACATTGAAGGTAAAAAAGTGATCTCTGCAAGTCTAAATGTATGTAGTTGTGTTAAGAGATGCAGATGAAGTTGTGAGTAGAATGTTGGATGTAACATTTAGAGACAAGTCTACCATTTCACGTTCTGCAACTGGCTTTAGTGAAGAGCTATTTCTAGCTGAAGTCCTTCCTTTGACTTTTGCTTACTTAGGTATTTCCACTTGATGATGAACTGACTGGCACTTGATGCAAGCGCTTGTGACATATTGTGTCTGAGCCAAAATTGCTTGTCCTTTCTCTCTTGTGCACTCTGTGTGGGTTTCTAGTGCTTGTGCATAAACTACCAGAAGTTTGTAGCTTCCTGTTACAGCTAGACAATGACAACTGACATCCTCTGAATACTATACTATTTCCCAAGTCACTTTCTGCAATTTTTTTTTATTCTTAAGAATAAATACATAAGTAAAAATCAGTACCTAATTGAGAATGAGGAAGAATGTTTCATACAAAGTGCAGTTTAATGGCTGTACAAACAGATTCTTGATTTCTACCATGTAACTGTGCATCTAGACAATACATTCTTATTAACAGAGGTATTTTTAGTACTTTGGAGACTTGGGTAATCACAGTTTGCATTGTCTGTCATTGGTAGGATGCATGTCATAACCCTGACCAGCAATGGTTGTGTCATTGCCAAATGTTTGTAGATGATCAAATGAATTGAAATTAGTTAGGAGAGGGAATGTATAGATCTATGCAAGGCAGGCACTGGGAGCAAGATATATTAAAAATGTGAAATTGTTAATTGGGAGTTGTATTTAGCTGAGTACTTTGAAATTTTTCCTGTCATCAGGTTCTCTATCTATAACAATTTCAACTAGAATTTCTGAAAATTACATTATGGATAAAGCAAACAGTGTCCAGATAATATTTGTGCTTTCCTTTTTATGTTAATTCAGAGAACTGTTCTCTCAGGGGATCCTGTTGAGCAGTATGAAATGGTCTGTTTGCCAAGGAAAGATAAAAACAAACAAACCCACAAACAAACAACAAAAACCAAACAACAAACCAACCAAACAAAAAAACCCCACACCAAACACAAACAATTCTCACCCTCCCAAAAATTTAGAAGAGAGCAATAACCAAAGGTAGGATTAGGAGAATGCAGTCCATGTTCCCACCACCTTTACTATTGCCAAACAGATGTGTTGTTTCAAGCTGCCAAAGTACAGAGAACCGTGGGTTACTAAGGCTGTACTCAGCATAGAACTGATGATAGATAAGGGATACTTACTATTTGTGTTGTATTATAGCACTGAGAAAATAACCGAATGTGAGCAGAATAGCCTATGCTGGTCACCAGTGGAGCAGTTCATATTGTATAATGCTAAAAATTTGGGGGGTTTTTGCAGGTCAAATAAAAACTGTGAATGTTTGTTTGTAGCTTCTTGTTCGTTCTTTCTCTTTTTTGATGATATTTTTATTTGATATTAAGGCTTTCCTGAAAAGACTGGAAGCAGTGAAACCAACAGCTGGTATGAGGCGTTCTGAGCAATTGATGGACTATCAGCGCCAGATGAGTTACCTAAGTTCTTCACCATCTGTAAGAAGAGGAAAATCTGCTTTCAGCCAGCTTAGTCCTTCGAGTAAGAACTTTGAAGCTGTAGATTCTTGCATTTTTTTTGCATGTGTTTATATTTTAGAATTCAGAATTGTAAAGTACTTACTGCTAAGAAAAACAAGTTCCTTTCTCTGTCTTCCTTTGGTCATTTATCTCACAGAAATCATTAAAGTGATTTTTCTTATCATACCAGAAGTATTATGACCATATGAATCATTTACCATCCTAAATTTCTAATAAATTATCTTGTTAATCATGTTTTCCAAGAAGGTCAGACAAATCACTGTTATATAGAAATATTTCCAATTTTGTGAGTACCCTTTATTGAAAGGAGAAGGAAAAGAAAAAACAACACACAAAACCACAAAAAAAGGTTCAAATTCTCATTCAGAAAATATGAATATACTGATAGTAGCCTTATTACTCACACAATTTCTAAGAGAAACATTCGGAAGCGGGTCACGGGTCCCCATAGATCCATATGTGTCAGGTTACAAAACCTCAGCACTATGGCATAGGCTTCAGTTCTTTGTTCTGATTGTTTACAAACAACTCATAACATTTTGTGTTGTATACAGCATATTGTGGTTGGGTTTATTTTTTATAGAAAACTACGGTAATGAGTGTTGCAGTACTAAAATAGCATGAAGTTTTCTGTTGTACTGAGCATAAGCACTCTTATTCCTCTTCTGTTGTGTGTGTGTGTGTGAACAGGAGGCACTTCAAGAGCATCTGCTGTACCAAGTACAATGAGCCAGAGGAATGAAAAACCTGTGTCTGATTCAGCCAGTGGGGCATTACGGAGACCTAAACCCACTAATGTTCGTGCTGCTTGGTTGTAAGTGCATTCTTTGTTCTGCGTTCTGAGATGATCCTCAGACTTCTGGTTTTAGTGTGTTTGTAAATTCTATGTGCAAAAATATTTTCTGCATTGTTCAGTGATTAAAATGCATTGCAGTTGATATAATTGCTTAGAAAATGGTTTTAAGTGAACAGTTCCACTTTCGTCAGTGTATTCCATGACAGGAAGAACTTATGAAAGAGAAGGAAGTATATAAATGGACAAGGTAAATAGAAATTGATAATTATTATTTTGTTCTCAAATCGTAACTGGAATTTGTATCCATAATATGGAAGGACAGAATTGCTAGACTGTAAGTGCAAGATATTAAGGAAATCTTTAAAATAATATTTTAAAATATTGCAGTATACTCATAAGCATATGGTTAATTCCTAGATCGTCCTTGCTTTTCATCCTGGTTCTAGGTGAGCCTTCTGAACTTTGTGGGTCATGTTGTTATGACTGAAAGAATCTGTATTTACAGCAGCACAAAGGGGTGAAAAGCAGATTGTTTGTGCATGCTTAGCTTGAATACTGAAGCTGCAGAAGATGCTGTTCTGCCACTCTCGCACTCCAGGTGTTGAACATTTGGTTTGTACTCAAGGCTGTTTCTCTTCCAGATTTAAAAGAAATTTGGAAGTTGTATTGGGACCTTGTGTAGGAAAAAAGCATCAGAAGCTGTTTGAACAACAGTAAAGACTGAAGCTGAACAACAGTTTCAGATTGACTCTAAACAAGAGTAAGTTTTAGTTACTTCTCAGACTAGAGAATACTAAGCAAGGGAAATATTTCATGGCCCTGCTTCTGTAGATTCTTGCCTTTCTCAGTGGGCAAATATAACCTTGAGCTGCAGGAAACCTGAACATCTGATTTTGAGAGCAACTACTAACCAGTATTTAAAAAAAAAAAAAAGACAGTAGAAAACAGAACATCTTGTTATGTTTTTTAACCTGTTTCTTAATGTCATGTTCATACCAAATGTGTGTTGTAGTGTCACATAAGCTTCAGTAACAACATCCATTTAGAAGGGGAACAAAATTTAATGGAATTGGTAATCACAAATAGTAGGTGATGTGTTTTATTTCTATACATAAAGGCAAACTTTGAGTTTATTTTGTAGGATTGTAGTCTTTATGAAGAGCATAAATTGTGATGCCAAAATCCATGGATATTGCAGGAACCCTGCTTGCTTCCCCAGCTGCTTCTCAGGAGAGATATGGGAAATCTCTTTGTATTATGCATAAAGAAAAAAAGTTATATTCAGTAATGCTGGGTCTTAGCCCTGTGAAAAGGGAAGTTTATTATTCTTTGCTCATGCTTGCATGAGGGCTTAGGCTTTCAGGTATTCTGCATTGTAACAAACTTTCTACTTGGTGCTGTGTGATAGTTTGGCAGAGCTTCTGCACCTGGTGACCTGCAGATCAAATTTAGCTGTTTGACAATATTTGAACTTTTAACTTTGAGCAGCATTGTGGCAAACAGATTTTTGTTGCAATTATTATTCATGGATAGGGACCGTAAGGAATTTTTTGCATAGTGCTGCTGTATTTATTTGTACTATTGTGCTAATTGAAGTTATTTACTATTTAAAGATTGTTGTCTTTGTGAATATCGGGGTCACAGTTTAAATACTTTTGAATGTTCATATGATATTTTTTCTGTGAAGGGATTAATGAAATTGATTTCTTTTAATTGTTTCATATTATTTAACTTTGGTATGAAAGACTGTCAGTTTTCTATGTCACTTTTGTAAATCATAAGAAATAAAATATTTAACATTAATTGTTTGTCATTGCAGTGGCTTCTTTCAGAATTTAATAATTGGTATTAAAGTGCAAAGGAGAGGTCATGGGAGAAGCGTTTTGTACTATATGTAGTTTAGGACAATGCAAAAAAATCAGTTTATTCATTAATACACTTTACCTGTTAGTGACTCTCTTTTTTTTTTTTTTTAAATAAGCCATGTTGACAGGTCTTCATTAAGTTAGATAATCTCATCTAGGTGTTTATAGCAAGAAATCCTGTTTCTAATAAACTTTTTTTCTGTCTTTTTTGTAAGCTGCCACTTAATTGTTCTCTTCTACCTTTTTTATTTAAAAAACAAAACAAAACAAAACAAAAAAAAAAAAACAGACACACAAAAAACAAACAAAAAAAACCCCACAACCTTTCTCCAGAAGATTTCTTAGAAAGATACGTGCAAGCTGCTTTGCTTCCTCCTTAAATTGACCTGCCACACTGGTTTGATACACAGTTTCAGGTGGGGGCCAGTCTTCCTTCTGAAGTGACAGGATTACCAGTTTGTGGGACAGTACTGGTGTATTGATCTCACTACTGTGAGAAATGGAGTGTGATGCCTCTGTCGTGTTTTTGCTCTAAGTGTTCCTGCCTCATTGTGGTCTTGATTTCTTCCAGGATAGGGTCCTGCTGTGTAGTCTTTGTACAATACTGAAAGTCTTACAGAAGGCCTCACATCATCAAGAAGAACAGGAGGCGATGATGCATCCCTGTCTGGGTAGGTGACATGTGAAGGGCATTTCCCAAGCAGACCACTGAATCCTTCAGAACTCAGTCTTAACTCCAGCGAACCAAACAGACTCAAGCTAATTTGGAAGAATCACACAAGGCCATTCCTCATCTGATATGCATAGACTCTGCTGTGCCAGAACCTGTCTTCTGTCAGATTGCTTGCAGTCTTTACTGAAGATCCTGAGGTATCTCTTCTGTCATCCTGTCCCTCAGATGAGGGTTTGATTGTCATAAATCAAATGGCTGGCTGGATTTGTATGTCTTCCATGATGCTTGTAGACTTTACATTGGACTGTATTTTCCTGATTGTCATCTAAGGAGTTTCAAGATAAACCCCTGTAAAGAGCCTGAGACACTTCATTCTAGCAGATAACCAATAACATTTTTTTTTTATCCCAGTGCTTTTCCTTGTTCTCCATGGTCAATAGACAAAAATAACTTGTGCCTTCCCAACGTGAGCAGCTCAGTGAGTCACCTGGCAGATGAAAGCTAGTGGTTTTCCCTGGAGCACAGTCTGCACATCAGTGTGATGGAGGTGATCGCAGTGATTTATATCAAGACTTCTAGCTATGCAGTCGTGACTGTCATATGTAGGCAGTGATGAATACATACCAACATACATATCAACTGTGACATATCAACAAGCCGAGTGGTGAGGGAGAAGAAAAGGCTCCTTTGGTACCAAAGTGGTAAAGCTTATGAACCCAGTACGTGGCGTATGTCTTTGTGGTGTTTACCTGTTCAAAGTTTTGAGCAAAGTAGTGGATGAAACATGTCACCTGATGAATGAGGAAATACAGAACTATAGAGCTGTATGTGGAGCCATCTTCCAGGACTGAAATTATGGTGAGGTCATCCTGTTTCATATATTGGCAGAGATTGCTAATGTTTGTGACACCCATCTGGTTTGTCTTCAGGATGTGTGGTTCTAATACCTTGCTCAGGAAAGCTGCTATATGTCTCCTGGTAACTCTCCTCCTGGCCAAGATAACACAGGATTTGGCAGCATTTATCCTTGTAGCTGTCAATTCTGGTTCCAGGACCACCTCTTATTCACTGCAGAGTCCTAAAATGCTGTTCTCCATGATTTTTGTTCTGGGCCCTGATTGTGTACAAAAAATGTAGTTCTCCTGACTGTGTGTCAGTCTCCTGACTGTGGTCTAAGCTTGGAACAAAAATGACAGGTCTCAGTTCTCTGCACACAGTGGCTCTTAAGCTAGAACATGCTATTGAGAGATTTTTCTGGTTTGAAGTGAGAGGGACTTCACAAGGAGAATGCAGGTGTTTGAGATCTGCCACCTGGGGCATGCTGCTTCTTTCGCTGACATCCTTGGTTGGCTGGTGGGACTCCCCATCTCCAGCTGAGGTTATCCAATCACTGTAACTGAGGCATCCCTGCAGATGTACTGTTCTGGTTTTTGAATATCTTAGCAAAGTCTTTTTCCTTCTGCTATGCTTCTCACCATGTCCCAAACTCTTCCTTATGGCTTTTAAAGAACTGATGGCTGATTCTTCCATGACAATTGTAGGGCAGAGTGGAGGTTGTCACCTTCAGAAAGGGAGGGAAGGTTCAGTCTGCTGTCACAGGTTCTCCCCTCCCACTCTCTGCAGTAGGCTACGCTCTTTAGAGACAGGTTTCTCTTTCAGACCTACCTGGAGTTCCTGACTTCATGTCATTGAAAAGATCAGTGCACCTCAGCTCCCTCCCCGGGTAGTGTTTGTTCAGAGCTGGGCAGTACACTACATGCTGCATGGTAGGGAGGCTTGTCTTCCTGTGTTAATAAGATATATTACCAGGCTATTCAGGGCAGGTTTCCCAGTGTTCAGGTGTGAGATATAAGGGAACAATGACTTTGATGCAGGCTTTCATCTGCATAGTTTGTCTATTAGTATTGCAAAGGTGCAAAAGAATTTGGGCAGTGGAGTTAATTGTCTGTGACAACTGAGGGTCATGTGACTGGTGTTCAAATGCCAGTTGGAGACTATCTACAGAATCTTCTACTTTCCAGCTTTGCAGAGCTGCTGACTGGATTTTTAGGTTACACTTTCAGCAAGTGTTAAGCCGATTGCCATGGGCCCCGTACAGAGCTGCTTTCAGGTGAATGGTTATTTCACTGACAGTTTTGAAGTCTTATCTTTATGGAGAGCACTGCCAGAAGTCTGCACAGGGTGAGCATGTGCATAAACATCCAAGCAGAATTAAAGAGCAGTTTACCTGCAAGTATTTTCCATGTGTATTCATGTATTATCTCTTCCCCCAGTGGAATCTTCCTCTATTGCTACTCCTTACTCTCCTTTTTAATAGACTTCACCTTTTTTTTTTTTTCCCCTCTGGAATATAGTAACTTCTTTCATTTATGCTCATCTGAAGTTTCTTTTGCTTCTTCTCTTATTGCTCTTTCACACATACACTTCCCCCCCAGGGTTTGGTACCACTGTATTACAATCTTTTGTTGCCTCTGGTATCTTTGTAGCCAACTTAAGATCTTCTCTAAAACATCCAAATGCCATATGCAACCTTGTCAGTGAGGTAAATATGGAATGAATAGTTGCAGTGTGTTTGCAGGTGTCTCATAAGGAACCATTAGGAATGTGTGGAGAAAGGAAAAAAGAGAAAGGGCTGAAGCAGGCAAGTAAAGCTTTTAACTAGAACTACTGCAATAAGCACTTTGAAAAAGAGTAGAAAGATTTCTCTGTACAAACTTATGGTTCAATATGCAGCAACCTTGGTTATTTACTTAGTTGAAAGAAAACAGACCAGGTATCTAGAAAAGAGTGCCTAAGTGAACACAAAAGAAAGGAGATTAAATTGGGCCAGGTTGAAACAGACAATATCTTCATGAGAAAAAAATAATTAAATTTAGGTAATTTAAAAATAGATTATAATTTTTGGACCATTTTTTTCCCAAATGCTTCAGTTCTTCAGGTGGATGGTTGTTGCTTCCAGATACTGTTTAGTAGCTTATACCTACCTGCCTTCAGGGAGAATGGAGCTGATGATGTGAATCTGTAGCAGAGACACACAGGCCATCATACAAAGTGACAGAGAGCTAGGACTACCTGCATCTGACAAATTAATTTCAGCTATAGGAAAGGGAAAACTGGAAACCAAAGCACAGAACTTCAAACTGATCAAAATGTGAATCTCTTAGCTCTCCATCTACTGCTACTCACAAAACTGGTAAATCCAGAGTTCTCATCTGCATACTCAATTAAAATATACTCCAGAATAATATGTTTTCAGAGAACAAGGGATAATATTCTTTGCAGGGGCTTGCTTTTGCATATTGAACTGCTCCAGCTTTCACACCAAGCAATGCTGTGAGACCAGGTGTCAGGGAAATGCAGCTGACAGTACCTGCAAGAATGTCCCATTTCAGGCAGTGATAACACCTTCAACAGAGCAACCCTGTTCACTCAAATTCTACTAGCCCGGATATCATCTCTGCTGCAGTTTATATTCAATGTGGAAATTGCCAGCTATGTAAGTAATTACTCAGCCTTTTACTTTCAAGTACAGCTAGTGCAATTCTAACATTTGTTCCCACAGGCTTTTTTTTTCCTACCCTAGGGTGCTAGAAATAACAGGCAGTCCAGAGTTTTTATCAAAAAATCCATGGAGGGGCCTTACTTCCCCCTATAAAGATAGAAAAGGTGCAGCTGAAATAAAAGCTTACAGGAGTATTACTTGGTCTCATCCCTTTTCCTAGGTGGGTACATAAAACACCTGTTTATATGTGGCCTAATGGAACCACTGAAACAGATGCAACTCACTCTCCCTCCTTTGTCTAATTACAGAGCCTGTTCTTCACTGAGTTCACAACCATGCAGTATCTGATCTCCATGGTAATTAACAATACTTCAGACTACACCATTATTAACAATTTGAACTGTTATTAAAATAACTCAGAAGTATTCAATTTTCAAGTAAAATAAGCAGTAATGATTTCACTGTCAACTGAAGACAAACTTCAAAATGTAATACAAATAAATTATCAAAGCAGCTAAGACTAGAGGGTAGTTTATCAGTAAGACAATTGGCTGGAGTATCCTCAAGCTAAATACCCTTGGTTTTGCTATTGTAGCATTATCAATAACCATTCCACCTACCTAAAGCTCTGTTGAAAAACTTCTAAGAGACTTAGGTAGTACCAGCCAGTCACTAACAGTGTGCCAATCAGCACATCACCTTAAAGGACATGTACTTGTAATGTGTTCAGTGTACTGAAAACAAGGAAAAAAGTTCATTAATATATTAATTTATTTCATTATTTCAGTTTTAGTTCAATTGCACATCAGAGCAGCCAACTTTTTGTGTTCTGAAGATACAGGGCATTTTTGAAACACTGTATTTTTCTACAAAGTATGTTTGAAAAAACAGATTATGGTTTCAACCATATGATGGTATAACTCATCAGTTAAAAACTCAGCCTGGTGGTTTAGTATAGTTTGTATTTCCAGACATGGTTTTAACTTAATATCATATTAAAAAAATACAGCCTTAGAAGAAAACATGATTTAGATTCATGCTATAAATGTCATCATGCTGTTGGGTAGCTAGAGACATCACTTAGTATAACACATTTCTGAAGATCTCATTCTGTCAGTTCACAACATTAGATTTTAAGCTAGAGATAAACCACCCAAGTCTTGTCTCTAGACAAGATGTTTTACCTGAAATTTGAAGTATAATATATACACAGGTTCCAATACAAAATGTTGGAGGAATTTTCATACAAAATGAAACTGTGATGTAGTGGACAATTTTAAAATTAATGCATCCTCATCTCAACCAGATATGTTACTCAAAATTCATTCTGTTTCCCTAGGAAATATTTCGTTGTCCAT
Organism: Columba livia; assembly: GCF_036013475.1. NCBI lineage: Eukaryota > Metazoa > Chordata > Aves > Columbiformes > Columbidae > Columba > Columba livia. The sequence goes on from NC_088605.1 coordinate 34,281,371, forward strand.
TACATCACAATAGCATATTTTTTTTTTAAAAAAAAAAGTTGATTGAGAACAATTGAACTACATTATGATGTTAAGTTTTAGACGTATTTCTTGATTTCATCATAAAGGACTAGTACAAAAGCTCCGCCCATGCCTCTCAACACATTCGACCAGGCACCTTTGAAGAACGCTTTGGATCCTTCATCTTTAGCTATCTTCTTCCAGCAATCAATTGTGCCCTTGTACATAATATCAGCTGTGGAGACAAGACATAAAAGGTCAGAACACTTACGTTGCACAGCAAGTCTGTTTCAACTTTCATATATTTAAAACAATGAATAAGCAAACTAATTAATTTAAAATTTGCTATAATCAATTAATGGAGAACAGCTTTAATCTCCATATGGAAATCAAACCAAATCAGCTCTCAGCCTCTTAAGTGAACATGACAGAAATAACCAGCAATGAGTTTCCCAGTTTTTTTGTATGGGTTCCAATAAGGTCAGTAGTTTTTTCATAAGACAAAAAAAAAATACCCAGCATCTCCCACCATATCTCAATCAAGAGATGCTCTGTTGCCAGAACACCACAGGAGCACTTATTCTCACCTCCCTTTCGGCCAGACTGCATCATCATCCTACGTCGCACAGTATCAAAAGGATAAGAAACCAGCCCTGCTACTGCCGTGACAGTCTGGGCAATCATCCAGCTCACTACGATATGCACATTCTTTGGATCAGGCAACATACCTGCCATCAAGAACAAAGGAGCAGAGTCAGTACAGGGGCAAAGGGTTGTGGGACAGAGAGCTGTGGAAGAAACAATCACCCACCAACACCAGGAGTCAGTCTAGCCAGGCTGTTAACAGGTACTATGAATGAAACAAGTTTACAGGGCTGCTGGATTTTGGGACCTAAGCCCTCCTCAAGCTCTCTGACCAAAAGGTCTCTCCTGCAGAACCCTCCCAGGCTTGTGTCATGAGCTGCAATGAGTAACTTACCACACAAGCCCACCTGTGCAAGCTTTAAGACAAAGAACTCAAAGTGTCTGAAAATACACTGGAAGCCCAAGGCTTCTGCTGAGAGCAGCAAGTGGAGGGAGGTGGGAATGCATTTCAGGAACACTTGTGCGTATTCTAGTCTAGCATTAGCACCCTGAGCTGGTGCTAAGCTGAGCCCTGCTTGTCCTTGTACTGCTAAGTGCCCTGCAGTGCCTTTACTGGATGGACCTTCCCTTGCAGACACTTCTCCATGCACTTCTTACCCTTGGCCGTGTCATAAACCCCAAAATAGGCTGCTCTGTAGATGATGATGCCCTGGACAGACACACTGAATCCTTGGTACAGGCCCTTCAGGCCATCAGACTTGAAGATCTTGACAATGCAGTCGCCCAGCCCAGTGAACTCCCTCTCACTGGCTCCTTTGCCCACATCAGCCGCCAGCCGGGTCCTGGCAAAATCCAGCGGGTAGACGAAGCAGAGGGAGGTGGCTCCCGCAGCACCCCCAGATGCCAGGTTCCCCGCGAAGTAGCGCCAGAACTGCTTGTGCCTGTCCACTCCTCCCAGGAAGATCTGCTTGTACTTGTCCTTGAAGGCGAAGTTGAGGGCCTGGGTGGGGAAGTACCGGATGACATTGGCCAAGTTGCCTCTCCAGAAGGAGATGATGCCTTGCTCCTTGGGGATGCGGACTATGCAGTCGATGATGCCCTTGTACTGCTTCTCGGCCGTGATCTGTTTGCTGGCATGCTGGACCTGTACGGGGGAGAAGGAGGAGGGGTGGGAGGGTAGAGAGAGGACACTGCAGGGGTGACCCCGCACGGCCGCCCGCTGAAGGGCAGGGACGGGACAGGTCCGCCCCGCCGCCTGGCCCGGCTCCCGCTCCCGCTCCCCCGAGGGACCCGGGCAGCTCCCGCGTAACCAGAGCCGGCCGAGCTCCTTCCCATATTTAGTCACACTGGCCGGCGCCCGCAGCGCCCGGACCCACCTGTGGCGCAGCCCCGCCGGGGTCCCGCCGCCGCCAGCGGGGCCGCCACCGCCCCCCGACGCCCTCCGCCTCCTCACCTGCAGCAGCAACTTCACTCTCTCGATGGGGGCGACAGCCGTCTTGGAGATGGCGGCAGCGATCCCACCGGCCAAAAAGTCCTTGAGGAAGCTGAGCGCTTGGTCACCCATGCTGGGAGCCGGTCCGACACCCCCTGCCCGGAGAGAGCCAACGAGCCGCGCACCACCCCACCCGGCCGCCCCCGCGCACCACTGGCCAAATGGCCCGCGGCCCCCAGCCGCCGCTCTTATATCCCGCGGCTTCTCGCGATAGGCAGAGGTGTCCCCTCGGAGCACGGACATTGGCTGGGACCCCCCTGAGCCCGCCCCCGCCAGGGGGCGCGGGGCAGCGCCGCCATGGTCTCCTGGAGGGAGCTCGAGGGACGCTGGGCTCGGGACGTTTAAAGGGCAAATTAAAGTTATCTGGTCGCTGCCGGGGAACGCTATGTCAGAGCATGTGCCTGCGGTATTAATAGCTCCCGGGAGGCACAGGAGGGGACTGAGGAAGCTGGCAGGAGTACCTCAGGCAACATTAACTGTTTCGTGCAGGCCGGAGGCCGGCACCAGGCGCTGAAAGCTCACCCAGAGAGACCGGGATGTGGCAGCCAGTCAGCTCGTTGACTGAAGCCAACCTGAAGAAGCAAGACTTTAAGTCGTTTAAGCAAGACTTTAAGACTTTTAAGCCTTGACTTTGTGTGCATGGATTGGCACCAGGAAGGGTGAGGGAAATGCAGATCCTGGGCAGGCACCCCGGTGTGGATGTTGTGCCCTCCAGCAAAGGTCACAGGGGGTTTATGGTCAGCCTGGGAGGTGGCCCAGTGGTGCGATGTCGTGAGCATTGGTAACCAGTGATGGGCGAGACCTCTCATGAGTCAAGGACGAAGAGAGCTGCTTCATGTTGGATATGCTGTGTGAACTTGCAGGTGTTGAGCTCTTTAAATACCCTGGCAAGCTCCAGGACCTGGCTTTCCTGAAGAGGAGACAGCAATGTGCCTTCCTGCACTGTACCCGCATTTCAACGCTGCAAGGTCAGACCCTCGCAGGGGTTGCAGTCAGTCCCCTCTGGAGGAGGGAGGAGAAGGGACTCCAGGAAGCACATGCCAGGGCAGCCTTGTTGCTTGACTCACACCAGATGTGAAGGAAGAGTCAAGGCTGCAGCGAAGCTCTGCCTTCATTCACTGTCTGGTTCTCAGGGAAATGTTTGAGTCTCAAATGAAGATTACATGACTCCCTCACTAGTTTCCCTGTTTTTCACCTGTTCTTTCTGGCTGACTTCCCTAAGAAGGCAAGAGCTTATGATTTCACTGTTTGGTGTCTTTGTTGTGTGGAATAGTTATGTGAAAGCTAATGCAGCAAGTTGTAGATGCATAACTAAGAGTTTGCTTTAAAAAGGCATTAAGATGTGCCCCTAGGACAGTGTTATACTGAGGAATGAACAGGGTAATGGGTGCTGCTTTGATTTGGTAATAAGTTATTGATAATGGAAATAGGATTCATCTTAATATAGGTGATAAAAGGCTGGCTGTTCCATGAAGAGACATTCTCTTCAGGACAGCAAATCTCACTGACGTGTTTGTTAGCACAAGTCAATGAGACTGTAAATTTGATCCCTCATCTCTCTCACCCTTTGCTGCACATATGTCTGTTGGGGTAGAGGTCTCCTCTCATTAATCTCAGCTCTGGGAAGCAGACAACAGCTTTAACTTCTAGGAGCAGCCTTTGTACCTTGAGCATCCTGAACAGATGAAGCCTTTCCCCAGCTTCTAAGAAAGGGGAAGAGCATCCTCCTGAAAGAGACCTTTTCCCTCAGCAAGGACTGAAAGCAGGTGCAAGCAGGAAGCATAGGGAATCCCTAGAATTAGGCTGTGAGTTGAGAGGAGTATTGTTTAACATATGTATCCTTGACCTTTCCTTTTTCTTCCTCATGCTTTACTCACTACGTCTGGTGTCTCTTCACAGGAAAGAAAATATCCCTTTGACATCTCAGGGCTTCCACTACTGATTGTGTACAGACCCACAGGATGCTGGTGCTCGCCGTTGCTGCCCCACTGCCCAGACTGATAGGGTCTTGTCAGTGTGTGCACTCTCATGTCACCTGGTGCCCTGCTGACTGGTGTGTAGTGAGTGAGAGGCAGGAGAGTGGCAGTGGGATGCTACCAGGGAGGGAGTGAAGTCTTCATCTTAAGAATTACAGTTAGTTTTTGAAGGTATTGTTGTGCATCATCATCCCACTCCACACAGGCTCTTTGATTTGATAGGTACTTCTGTAGCAGTAATACTGTTTACCCAAGACTGCCAGTATTTAAAGAAAGCAGCACCTAGAAAGTGAACAGCCACTTTTTCTGCCTCTGCCCTCCCTTCCCTGAGCCCAGATGTCTCTTTCCGGGAGATGCTCAGCTTCCAAGCAGTTTTAACAAAACGAGGGCTGGACCCAGATCATGCATCTGCTATGCTGAGGGTTATTCTTCATTTGCTCAATTTTTGCTTCAAATGCCTGCTTTGCATCTTTCTTTTGTATGTCAGTGAGGCTTTTAATGCTACTTACTGTAGGAATTCAAATGTATCCTGTAAGGAACTTAACTGCTGACTCCACCATTACCACCAAACTTGAGGATGAGCATTTCCACTAGCTGGAAATGCCATTTAAACAAAAGTTAAAGGAACTTTGGCTTTTCATACAGTTATCTGGTGTTTGGTGTTCTATATTCAGAATAGTTACTGATACTCTCACAGATAAATGGTTAAAACAGTTCTGAAAACGCACACTTTCTGAATTATTGAAAGTCAACTTTTAAGCCTTATCTTGCTTAGATCTTTGCAGCTTGGAAAGGATTAGCTGGCTTTCTAGACTGAGTTTGTGGATGCTCTCCACTGCTGACACAGCATAAAGACACTGGAATTTGTTCCTAAAAATTCTGAGCTAAAAATTATAACCTAGATCTACATTTCTAAAGAGATTAATGACTGACTGCATTGTTCTTTGATGTGTGAATAGCCAGCTTGAAAGACTACAGGAGATCGACTTATACAAAGTAGTGTGTGCCCCTGTTTATTTGCGTTTCCAAGGCACTGGGAAACCTAGTGTTGAGGCTGGGCCAGGCACAATATAAAACTTTCTTAGAAGTCAGCAGTCTGGGTCTGGCAGCAGTCACAAGGGGGAGCACAAGGAATCTGTCAAACCATCCTGACCCACAGCACAGACAGTGATGAGTGGCCAGTGTATTGGCAAGATGCCAAGAAGAAATATGTGGGTTTTTTTCAGGAAAGATTTTTAGGGTTGTAGTAGATTCTCCTTGTGTAAGATTGACTTTTGTTTGTGGTCAGGAGGAGCAGAACTAGAGAGCCCCAGAGAGGCTAAATGGGTAACAGGATTGGTAGTGCAAAGATGATCAAGGAGTGTGGGGTTTGAGTTTTATTTTGGGCAGATATTAGTGGCGGTAATTTTAGCTGGGTATTGGTGTTTTCTGTCTTAGGAGCCTACAGCTGGAGAGGAGGAAAGCTGGACAGTAAGTGTAAGCAGCACATCGAGAAGGGAAGTGTCAGTGCTGGAAATAGTAGTGGGAGCCAACACAGGGTGTGTTTGTTTATTAGAGTATGTCTGTAATGGGAGGACAAGGAGTTGGAGGAAGGACAAAATTTCAGAAGAAAGCTGAGGAAGTGGATAAAAATGGATATTAAACAGATCAGAAGTTACGTTGTAACGGGGTAAGCATGAGGTGTAAAAGTAGGAAAGAAAAAATAGCCAACATGTGACACAGGGAATGGACTTGCAGGAAGCGGGCAGTACTATATTAACATTTCCTTTGGCGAGGATTTGTGCAGAAGATGTTCAGGGAGAGAACATCAGAGAAGTGCATTAGAAGTAGTGAAAGGCATTCAGGTCTTCGGTTAACTTGGAAAAGTAGGAGGAAAAGTTTGGAGGATGGCACAACCGGAAGGGGAGACAATTAAATGGTTGTGGATGAAGTAAACCTGATTACAGGCCAAGCAGGAAATTGAAGATGAAGGCAGACTGAGGGATGTGTTGGGCAACCAGACTTCATAACTTGTGAGATAGGAGTAGAGAGTAAGAAACAGAATCTACAATCAAATACGTGCTGGAGAAGAGAAAGCAAGAGGAAGAGGCCTGAGATTAGATGGGATTTTATCACTCTGATGAGATTAAAGGTATGGAGAAAGGAAATGAGAGGACATGAGGAAGGACATGGCAGGCAGCAGAGATCAGGGGTAAAGCAATGGTTACTACAGGTCACATCAAAGGAGTGGCTCTTCCAGGGAGCAGGATACTGAGTGACGGGTGCAGGTGAAATGGACAGACCAGGGCAAGGTCCTTAATTGTAATTACAAAATTAATCTATCCACACTGAAGAGTGCCCTCACTCAACCATTATTCATGGGCAAGATGTGCTGAAGACAACAGAAGAGAATCTGGAAAGGAAACAAGTAAGGGTGTCAGTATTGGGCTAATAGCTAACAGGTTTCTTCAAAACTGTAAGCTTGCAACATAAACTGCTGCAATAATGTGAAAAGTCAAGGTCATATTTATTCCAATAATACCTGTAAAGCTTATTCAGAAAAAGCATAAAGCAGAAGATTAAATCCTGCATTGCAGCTGAAAGGAATGTTGTACTTTTGATGTAGATCTCTGCAGAAAATAATTTCTTTAGTCATTGCCAAACAGGCACCATTACATGGTGGAGCATATATCCATTCTTGGATTCAGTGTTTTTCAGTTTTTATGCTTCCAGGATCGAAATACTTGCTGAGAGGATCTCTGATGCTTATATATTTAATTATTTTTTAAAAAATTGTAGTTGGAACATAAGTTGCATGAAAAAATGAAATCTGGAGATTATTTTGCTCTACAACAGCTATTCCAAAACTGTGACCTTCAGGGCAAAGAAAGTTTTTTATTTTTCTTTCCTTCTCAAGAAAAGCCTACATTTCCAGAGTCCTCGTCTTTATGTTTGATAGGTACTCAAAACTTCATTTTCCTACTTACTACCTTGAAATGTTCTATTCCTATCATTATTTGCTTTATTCTTCCTAAAGATAGTAGTTTGCTTTTGGGTTTGAAATAGGTGCTAGGAGATAATTAAAATTGTTCTTTGCTTTTCTACATGTTCCATTTCATTCCCAGAGATCTGCTTCTTGTGGTGCTGACCAGATTTTTTGGAATGAATGACAGCTGCAAACATTATCAACAACATCTGGGCAGGTATGTGATCAGAGAAAAGCTAAGTTATGGGCTGAAGCCCACTGTACTTTCCATAATACACGATAAAAGTTTCTCTTGCTGCTAGTGGGTAATACTTTCCAGCAGTAGCGTTCCAGCTGTGGTTTAGGTCCTGACCAGGGAAATGAGTTCTTCACCTGTTCTTCTGCTTGCCTACTGTTTCTTTATGTTTGTTTCCAGACTGGAGAAACATTGGGTTCTGTGAATGCAGAATTCAGATGTGCCTTCCTAAGTTTCATGACCTAGAAAATAGGTCTGATTTGCTTTCAAAACTTAGTAAAGCGAAGCTATTAAAAACCCATAGTATTAAACCAGATTTTTTCTGACTTGAAGTTCGCAACATGACCTTCTTCAGAAAATCTTTTGGGTTGAAAGAATGTCTGGTAGGTCACCTAGCCTTCTCTGCATAGTGCAACATTGTTCTCATCATTCCTGCGGTACCCTGAGTGATGGCTCTCGTCTTCAGCTTTCCATGACTCCGGTGACTCTTGCGTATTGTTCAGTTGCCTTCCTCTTGTTAGAGTTGTAGGGACCTGTTCTGTCCTATGTTCCTGTAAACCAGCAGTTGCCCTGTTGAATCAGTGATACAACATTGGTGCAAATCAGTGACTGTGAGGGAATTTCATAGCTTTTTTTAGTGTTTGGGGGTTTTGTTGTTGTTTGTTTGTTTTTATTGTGTTGCTCAAGCTTACTCTTCTAAACATATTTTTATATCAGTCTTAATAGGACAATGAAAATACTTGATCTTTGGTCTATTCAGTTCAATTTTTACCATCCTTTCAGTTGCAGTAATTTTGGAATGTCAAAAAAGTATTTTAAGTTAATCTTTTTGTTATCTTTGCTTCTGAGTGTTATTTGCTAAGTTGCTTCTGTGTGCTATTGTACTCTTTTGGGTATTTACACTTGTAAAAATCTGTTGTTTCAGGCTGACAGATTTTAATTAAGTGAAATTATTTAAGTGGTTTGTTTGGTTTTCATCTGCTATTTCTGACAATATATCTGGTTATAATAGTTTTCATTTTAATAACAGTATGAACACTGTTAGCTCCTGCTCAAGTTATTATCTCTTTCTGACTTCAGGTACTTTGTACAGTTTCTTATTCTGTGCTTTTACTTTAGAGTAGTCTTTCTTCTGTGAACTAATTAATCATTTTCTTGCTGACAGCTATGTTTTTTTCATGTATTATAGGACAAACTGAAGCCATTTCTGACAGCAATTACAGAATTACAGAATAACTGAATTAAAGCTTTGTGCTCAGTCAGATAACCTTCATTGCGATAGCAAAACAAGGTAATAATAACTATTGCAGGCATTAAGCATAGATGTTGCTGTTACACATACTTGTAGCATCTATTGCCACAACAATTTTAATAGAAATTCAAGCTTATTTTCAAGTAAGTGAGAAATTAACAAATTATATTGCTCAGTGGCTGAATCATCTATTTCTTATCACAGCGTGTGCTGCTTAAATAGTTTACAAATACATTGTTATTATAATTCAAGTAGCATTGGTTATAATGCTAGACATGTTTTTATAATAAATTGAAGTGTTACTCATTCTATATTTTGCAAGAAAATGGCAAATTAAGGCCAGCTCTACAACACACATTATTAAAAATGTAGCTATCTTGATCAAGACTGTGGGAAAAAATCATACCTCTGGCTTACAGAATTATACATACACCTTTCCATCCATTATGGAGATGCAATTTGTATTGGCAAAGGAGTTCTTTTTTATGATACAGCTTATTTCATTTGAGGTGCTTTGATCATGCTAGCAAAAAATCTTATTTTTTTTCCGAGAGAAGCTGCCTCTCTGCTCAGTGACTTTGTTAATAGAGAGATTAATCATATCAGATATGCCTGAGCATGTGACAGTTTTCCATATTTTCTCATATACTTGCCTCATCCCGGATACAGGATACCCGCACATTGAAGCAATAGATAGGTAGTTGTTAAGAATAGGTGTGCATAATGTCTGCAGCCTATTGTCAGGTCATGTTGGAGATGAAGGAGTGGGGCCATTGCCTCAGAAAATATGGTATTCTGATTTAACTGATCAGCTGATGCTGTGAAATGGGACAGTGAAATAAGGGACCTAGATTCTTTTTAAGTTATAAGTATGCTAGTAGCAACTTTTTTTTTTTCCCTTTGTTATGCCAGTGAGTTTTCCTCATCAACCATTTTCCTCTAAAACTACCTGGAGCAGAGCTAATCAGGACTTTGCCAAGAACACCATTTTTTTCATCAGAAGTTATCCATATCATTAAAGCATAAGCAAGGAGATGTATTCATTTCAGAAAAAAATCCTCGAGTCCAGCATATATGCACGAAGGAAAGAAAGGTCTGCAGAACAGCCAGAACCTCAGCAACTGAGAGGCCAGTGGTGAAGACAATAACTGCACCACTGAGGGGAGAGTAAAGTGGTTGAGACAGTCTTTAGATATCAGAGTTAATTCCTTCTCCTTTGTGAACAAGATCCAGAGAGGGGATAAATGGAAAGAAGCCAGTAGAAACAGAAACTGAACAAAGCAGAGAGAGGGCTAAAGGGTTGGAGGCTGGGAAAAAAGTACTTGGATGAGGATGACAGAGGAACACCCAGGGATGTCTGGGACAGAGCTAAAGATGAGGATATGCATGTCCTAATGAGCACCTTTCTTTGATTATTCTTGGCGTAGTTTGTCTTGACAACAGTGTGACAGATCTGTTCGCTTCCACTCTGGCCTCTATCTTAAATTATCTTAGGCTAAGTATCTTTAAAAAATGTAATAACTGGAACATCCTCTGTCCACTTGACTTTCTGGTTGGACATATCTTCTGATGGATCAATTCTGGTTTGTTAGTCTGTGATATTTAGCCTCATAGCGTAGTATTTAGTTTAATTTGGCTAATATTTGGCAGGTGTGGTCTTCATTCTGTCTGTGGGTGATATTGCTGAGCCTTTTTGTTTGCAGTGATCTGGTCTTTCTCTCTAACTTTTGCTAACTTTGCGTAATAAACTTGAATGTCTGTTATTTTAGAATGTTAGTCCTGTATAGATGACTGTCGGTAAGTCATTTTCATGCCCTTTGTGTCCCTGTCACTGAGGAGGATGTGGGTAAGAACAGATGTCTCCACTTCTGCACCGTTACCAGGCTGAAACACAAGACAAAACCATTATCAAACTGAAAAATTATATGCAGTAGTTTGTGACTCTGCTACTTCTTGTATGACCTGATCTGGTCAGCTGCAGACTTGTGGACAGTGATGGTGACTGCATGGCCAGTTGATGGACAGCTGAAAGAAACAGCAAAGGTATGAGCAGCTTCTGCTTCTCTCTCTGAGTCTGACAGTTAGGAGATACTGCTCTGCGTAGTCTAACCTGTTCAGTATAGGATGTAGCATCTGCCAAAGGCTTGTGAATCCAACTCAAAGCTTCATGTTTAAACTAGGCAAGGCGGAAATTTGAAGAAGCCGTCCAAGATTGATTTAAAATAGCAAGTGGTGTCAAATCCCTTGATGGGATATTTTACTGCTTCAGAACTCTCTATGGAAAAGATCCAGTTTGAGTCCAGTTCCAGAAATTCCTTTTGGATTTAAATTTGCCCAGTTGTGCTGACATACAGGTTAGGAAAGGGAAGAAATTATGGGGATAGAAACAGAAGTCAGGCAATAATGACATTATGTGGTATGTTACCTTGGCTTGAGAAAAACCCAATCTGTATTTCATCATTCGTAGGAAATGACTGCCTGTTTCTGATTCCTTGGGAGAAGAGACCTTTTAATACTTTCTTATAAGTCATAAGAAAGAAAGGAAGCTAGTATATTAATTAATATGTTCTTAAATGTTGCTATATTGCTTGAAATTAATGTGTACTGTGTACAGTTGTATTATAGGTAGGTGTGAATGAATATAAGCTGTAAAAGTGTCTTACAGGTGAACACCATAGAAAGAATTGCCCTTTTGCTCCATTTAATTTCTTTGCATTTATAGTGGAATGCAGTAATGGAAGAAACAGAACTATTCTCTAGCTTCCATACAGCTGTAATGGGAAAACAAAGAGAGGGGATGCTCACCTAGTGGTAACATGGAGATTGTGGGTACAATCATCCAGACGTAAACCAGCCTTGAAATAGTCAGACTGGGATAAATTACTTGGACCAGCTAAGTTACTTTCAGGATCGTAGTGACAGAGGGTTCACCCACAAGGTGCATGAATCTGCTGCTTGTGTATTGTTTGCCTTCCTTTTGGTTGCCACGGGGCTGTAGGCTGGTACCTGTTTTCTGTACCTAGAACTAGACCAGTGACTCAGGTCAGAAGTAACAGTTCAAATACAATAGATAGATCTTTATGTAATTGAAAATAGTTCCTGTGGCTTCCATGCATTTCCATCTATGTCATGCTTCATTTTTGTGTGGCATTTTTGACATTGCAGGCTTTCTTGTTCACTGGTAATAATCCACAGGCAGGAGGAGCTAGAAGAATTAAAAGCTGTGAGACAGCAGTGTCCCTGGTACCCAGCAGCTTCTTATTACACACTTTTGTCACTGTTCTACCTCTTACCTCTACAAAACAAGATAAAAAACCTCTTAAGCAGAGCAATCTTCTTTTCTTCTCTTCCCCTTTTTCCTTCACTTGTCAAACACCCTTACTTCCAGAGCAGAGACCCCCTTGACACGGTGTTAGGGAAGGCTACTCTGAACCTGTGCACTTTCTCCTACTGGGCACTGCTCAGCTTTGAGCACTAGTAGTGGGGGCGGGAGGAGGCTGGTTCCAGCAGGGGAAGAGAAGCACACATTTACATAGGCTCCTTCTCCCGGCCACCTCTCTGCTCTCCCACAAGCATGGGTTTATTTTAGCGTTGGCCTTCTGAAGTAGGATTAATTTTCCCCTGAATAGGTCAGCCTGGGATGGAGCCAGGATCCATGGCCTTCCATAGCTGGGGTGAGTCGGGAAGCCGGAGATACCTACTAAGTAGACCCGGCCGCTAACGGCTGGGCCTGTGCCCAGTGCCAGAGAAGTATCCTGGAATAACCTTTCTGACAAACAGCAAAGCAATCCGTGTGGGGTCTTTTTTCAGAGGCTGGTGTGAGGCTGAACCAGGCTGTAGTGCTGCCCTCTGATGGTGGAATTCGGGAAAACCGTAAAAGGCAGTGGTGAAAAGCAGAAAAATGTTAACAAAATTACTAGGAGAGCCAGCAGTATGTGGATATGTGAGTCTTTTCGCCCTCTCATTTCATACTAGGCTTCACCTAATTGAAGTGTGCCCTCATCTCTTCACTAGTGGTTCAATTTGTGGCAACAGAATATGGCTAATGGTTTTACTGGTATTTAGCACTGGTAGTGTCCTCACAGCCGTGCAAAGCATCTTGTGTCCCAGAAATCACACTTTCTGGCATTCTTCTGTGTGCTTCAGTGTGCAGGGGAGATGCAGAGGAAGGAATTTCTATCAGTAAGTCAGATTTTTGAAACTTTCTTATTTTTCTTATTAGTACATGGAGTTATTTAATTCCTTACTTACAAGCACTTGATAAAAAGTTGTGTAGAAAGCTACAGCCATCCAGAATAACTCTTGTTTAAGTAGAGGATGCATAGAGATGTCTGGGACTTTTTTTCCATAGCTAACCTGTGAGCCAGTGTGGAAGCAAACGAGAAGTAATCTGATATTTCCGTAAGAACTAGAGGGAAGTGCCATTGAGGGGCATTTCCTAGCCCTAGTGCAGCACATTCCTGCTAGACATGGGGCATGGGTAGCCCTGAACTCTTGCGCATCTGCAGACATCCTTGGTAGCTGTTAACAGCTGTGCCCGGGGCTCGGTTCTGAAACAAAACAGCCTCGTCTGGGCCGATTTTAAGGCCCTACCAAAGTAAATGGGTGTGTGGTATATGATTCAGGAAATTCACTGCTTTGCTGCTTCCCAAAAACATGTTATAATGTTAAGCCTTAATTCGAATCTTAATGTTTGTGCCTTTCAATGTGGTATTCATGTTTTGCTTTTTGATACTGATTTCAAAGTCCTTGGCTTAATTTTTATTTTTTTTTTGCCTCAGACATACTGCCCCTACTGTGTGGGACTTTGATTTAGCTAAATAAGCTTGATTCTCACCATGGCTTAAAGAACAAAAGTGGTTGCTCTCTTTCAAAGAAAAAAAACACCACACAACTTCTCACTTTCTGATTAGTGAAAAAAAAAAATCTAAAGAGTCTAAATAAAGGCAGAGCTGATCGATAACCCTGTGGTTCAACTAGTGTTGTCAGTGATTAATGGAAGTAACTGCAGTCATTAATCCTGTTAGCAACTCAACAAATTGTTGTATGATATGCAGAGGTTAGTGGCAACATTTTGTGTAGGCAATTCCTGAATGATAAAATGAATCAAACCTTCTATCAAAATATGTAAGTTAATTAATGATTTTTGGAAGCGTGATTTCATTTGGGGGAGTGGCTGTAGCAGTGGAGTTGTGAGGCTGTTTCTTGGCTCCCTCTGCTTTCAGAAGCAAGTATTTTGATTTCTCTTAGAGAAACTATTTTCTAACATTCAGGCGTGCAACCTCAAGCTGAGCTTTAAAGCTAAGGACTTTTGTGCTTGTGTTGTAAACAATAATCAAGCCATAACTCTGCATATGTTTGAGGGAAGACAGAGAACCAGTAGAAGTGCCTGTTTAACTTTCCACTTGGTTTGCTCTTCAGTTTTGGAATAATTCAGCTTAATTTCTCAGGCTTCCAAAGCAGAAGAGAGAGGAGAGCTACTATACCATTACCTGTCTGAAATGATGATTTGCTCAAGTGATATTCACATCTCAGCCAGAAAGACCTCATTGACTAGAACAGTGATCATGTTGCTCTCTACACTGGTTTTTGGTTGGCTAGCATTTGCAGCAGAAAACAGTTCTAATGGAAGATTGAAAATTGTCCAGTTTTACTTGTAGTCTCCGACTTTGAGGATATTGGCTGAAAAAATCAGGAATGGGTAAAATCTGACTGTTTCTTTTCTTTCATAGATTTCACAAATAAATGGGAGATGGGAGAATTGGTCCAGCATCTGGTGTGACTGCAGTTATAGCCAAGTTGGCAAAATTGTTTGTCTGATTTCATTTCAGTCTTAGCCAAGCTCTAGTAAGCATCTGTCCAATTACATTTATTTTGTTTAATTTGTGAGCATTTTGTGAATGTGAGCTGCTGAAATCTGTGAAATTTGAGACACAGAAAAATCACCTGTGATAGAAGGGAGGGGTCTTTTTCCAAAGATAATAGTTTTTGGACAGGATGCCACAATTTGGTTCTACCACATGGGCATCCTCTGACGTGTCAAAAAAATAATGCATTAGAAATGTCTGTATCTCTCCATCACAGGTAGCTGGTTCACATGTAGATAAGGACTGTGGATATCTGCATTGGGACAGGTGGATTGCATACCACTTTCCTGCCTGCAGGAAAGGAGAATTGCTGAGAATTTGTGGGCTCTGTTGTATGGAAAGTGGCAGCATCACCATATTAATTTCAGGAAGGGACATTTGCACACGGTTGTACAGCCTTCTTTCGTTAGGTGGATTTTATAAATCCTAGGTGTTTGGGTACTAGCATGGATCTTCCTGATTTCTTTTTGTTGTTGTTGTTTTGTTGCTGTGAGTTGCTCTGCAGAGCCTGATCCCTCAGTGAGCTGTCAGTGCCTTACAGCAGCAGACAAACCACAAGTAGTGATCAATAGAGAAATTCTCAGTCTGTGTCACATTTGGACTCCTCCTGCAATATGAAGCTGAGTTTAAGGAGCCAGGTGGAAATATTTCATGTGGAGGAGAATCCCTGGTAGCTTAGAAACCTTGGCATCTGGCTGGCATTTGGTGGGTGTCTCACATGCTCCATTAACTGCCTACCTCTGCCCCTGGGTCACCAGAAACACTAGCTGCTGGACCCCAGCATGATGCCTGCTCTCCTCTTTGCAGAATGTTTCATCTGCCCCACAGCTGGAGTTGGCCATTGTTACCAAAAATTGAGTTTAGATCTCATGCTATGTAATTGCTAATGTTTCTTTACCAGGGTCTTTCTCAGTGCAGTAGCCTTTATTCTGGAGGAGTTCAGGTCACAGAGGACCGGTTCAGAAGTAAATGCTTAGTTTTAAACATGCCAGCAGTGTCCTAAATGATTCACTACTGTGCTCAGTTGTTTGAGATCTCGGATATGTTGTTTATATAAGGCAGTATTTTTGCAAACCCATTAAGTCTTACACCATTCCTGTACAGTGTGGGCTGGAGCTA
Organism: Columba livia; assembly: GCF_036013475.1. Classification (NCBI taxonomy): domain Eukaryota; kingdom Metazoa; phylum Chordata; class Aves; order Columbiformes; family Columbidae; genus Columba; species Columba livia. Next base: position 34,296,862 of record NC_088605.1, read on the forward strand.
TATACTGGGAGGGGGAAGGGAGACAGTTTTCCACTTACCATTTAGGGTAGGCAGTATATTTGAAATGGAATTGGACACTTTCTCCAAGTGATGGAATCTCTGGTTAAAATAGGTTAATCCTTTCTCTAACCTAGGGCTCATTTGTTTTCAATGTGTATGAAATTGTGTTTTCTTAGTATTGTTTTGTCTTTTTTACATTTTTCTCAGAAAAACTGACAAATTTAAGAGAAAGGTGATGAGTTAGCAGAAGTTTCAGACAGCCATTGAGGGCAGTTAAGAATTATTTTCTTTATCCAGAACAACCTAGCTGTGGGAAGATAGAATTTTAACTTCCTATGGACATTCTGTAAGCAGCCTGTCTCTCCGTGCCTGCAGCTAAGTGCATTCAGGGCATGCATGTTGTGTTTCTGTATAAGGGAAACTATGTGAAGTAACCAGACGATTTAAGGGGCAGGGAGATAATGGATTTTCTAGCTGATTTTTCATTTTCAAACCACAGCTGGACAATCTTCTGCCACCTCCCCATCCTCAGTGTGCCCAATACACTGATATTCTGAAGTCTTAAAAATACGACAAGCTTTTCATTATTCTTAGAATGATTATTTTTGCGTATTCTGATCAGCCACGTTAGAGATTCTTGTACACTGTCCAGAGCAGCGTGGTATCTGTAGCGTCAAAGGATTGTACGAGTCACTAAATGTCCTATGTCTTTAAGGGGAATGTTGCATGATTGCTTGATTTTATTCCCACTTCATTCTGAGTAGTTACAGAGAGCAGTTCACCCCTGCTACCAAGGAAGTAAGACAGAGACATGTCTGAAGCTTCAAGAGTTGTCTCCCTGGGTACACATCTTCTGCCATCCATCTCTAACAGGGAGATTTCAGCACTGTTCAGGAATGAGACTGACAGCTCCGGACAGTGCTTTGATTGCAGTCTGTCTGAATGTGTGGAGGCATCAGCAACATGGTGGTTATTAGTCACCAACTTGCATTGCTTCAGCACAAATTTTCTTCCTCTTCTGCACTTTCCAGATTTATTTCAAATTCTTAGGCCACAATACGGAGTTTTTACTGCTATCAGTGTTTTCACAGCAGCAGATACCTTTACACAAGGACCCTCACAATCCTTTCAGATGGAAGCCTGGCTGTACCCAGCTTCTGATTTTTCTGGCCATGGTATACCTGCAAAGGGCTTGCACTGAGTCTCCAGGATTCTTCAGCCAGTTCCCCCATTCCACTAGTGGGCATTACTGGGTGTTGTCCTGGAAAACAGTAGGTGATGGTTGGAGGAGATCCTGCTTCCTGCTCCCACAAATAGAACCCAAGTCTCTCCAAGATTGTGGGTGATGTGAAGCTGTCCTGTCAAATAGCTTAGAGACTGGGGTTCCCAGAGAGGTTTCTTCTGTGCTTGCCTCTGGAAATAGATTCCTTTTTGCACTGCTTATTCCAGGCTGGGAACAGCAGGCTCCGCTGCACCTCCTACAGTCTCCTTTCCGCAGGGAAATAACTGCCATCTTGATTGCCATCAGTTACTGTAATTCTTCACTGCTTCTTTCTACCTTGCTTTTCCTTTGGGTGTATTTAAAGACCTCCTTGTCTTTGAGGTGCCATTTCAGTCCATTGTTGTGTTGCCAACAGAGCAAAAGACTAGAGTTGGACCATCAGCTCTGAAATGTCTCTTTGTGATATCTGCTATGAAAAGCAAACTGGTTGGATGTGATGGGTTGGCTATGGTGAGCAGCTAAGTCATCACAGCTGCTCGCTCACTCTCTCCCAGGCTGGACTGGAAAGAAAATAGGAAGAGCAAAAGTGATAAAACTCTTGGTTTGAGATGAAGGTGTTTAATAAGTGAAAAATACAAAAGGGTGCAAAGGCAATCAGTCACCACCTCCCACAAGCAGACTGTTGCCTCGCCAGTCTCTGAGCAACAGCTACAATGGCTACCTTGGAAGACAACCCCACCGCCAATTTTTATTGCTGACCATTATATGGTATGGAATAACCCTTTGGCCAGTTTTGGTCAGCTGTCCTGGCTGTGTCCGCTCCCAGCTTCTTGTGCCCACCCTCACCAGCCTGCTCACTGGAGGAGACAGCGTGAGAAAAAGGGAAAGCCTTGATGCTGTGCAAGCACTGCTACCAATAGCCAAAAGGCTGGTGTGCTACCAACAGTGTTTTAGTCACAAATCCAAAACAAAGCAGCACATGGGCTGCTATGGAGGGAGCTAAATCCATTACTGCCAGACCTGGGGCAACACTGATGTGTAGCAGATCAGAAATTGAGGGTACAGTTTCATAGTTGGTGTAAGGATCCTGATGACTCAATGGCAGCTCTCAGCTCCTTCTCCCTTCCTGTCACATGTTCCCCCATCTTGTCCCATGTCAGCACTAGCAATCGTGCAGCCTTGCAAAAAACTAAGTTTTCAGCACATCCTTAGTAGTTACATAGATGTGGGGCAGGTGGAAATTACAGAAGTGGCCTTTCTGGAGTAGACGTGTCAGTTTGTGACATAGCTGGGTGTCTGTCATACTGTGGTTGTACTTCACCGTTCTCGTATGTTCCTAATTAATCGCTCCCACCTCCATTTATTTCTTTCTAAATGACTACTGTTACCATGTGATTTGTAACTCCTGTTTCAGCTTTAAAATAAATAGGTAGATAAAACTGTATATGGAAAAAAAGCATCCAGTGGTTTGGTTCTCCAAAGCTATGATGTGTAAATCTCTCATTAACAGTTAATAAGAAAAAGGAACTTTATATTTAATGTGTGCTACAGAACTACATGTAAAAGTTGCTCATATATTATGTATTTCAACACAGTATGGATAGAAGAGATTTTTTACTTTCTGTGTTTTTTCTTGGTGGCAGTCTACAGGGGTCTTTAGCGTGTGACAGAGAATGTACAATATTTTGCAAGTTTTTTTTAGTTAAATCTGAAACATGTACAACAATGCAGGAATGTTTCCGTAGGAAGTTCCACTTTTGAAAAACCAAAGTGGTATTTTTGGAATGTCCTTACCACTAGATGGCAGGGCGCCCTTGGGGTAAAGGAAGCCCTAAACAGGCTGCGTTCAGCACCAATTTGCTCTCAGCCTGGCAAGTCTCTCATAGAGTTTATCGAGAGTCCGGCTGGAGTGAGGACCGGGTAGAGTGCTGGAGAGCACTGTAATTATGTTATGAGCCTTTGACAGCACTGGCATGCAGCTTTACATTTTTGCCAGTACAATAGGTATCTTAATTGAATTCCACAGAGCTTGACATAATAAAGAAAAGCTGTCTTTTTAACCACAATTAAACCACAAGTCAGTGTTGGTGACATTATTGGAGAAATATCTGCCTCTTGTACATGTGCTGTGTTTGCTGTGCCAGGTTCTGAAGTACTCAATCAGTCCTTGAAGTGAATTGCTAAAAGGAGACTGGCCCAAGTTGTGACCTTGTAATCTGGCTTTAAATAGTGTAGAATGGCAGTTTGCTGCAGGTGCATTTAGAAGAGTTAGAGCTGTAATTTTCACTCTTTCACACCAATTTCATCTTCGTGTAACCCTAATAAATTCAACAGCATGAAACTTGCGTAATGGTGCTAAAAAAAAGGGTGCTTGTGTTTAGGCTGGAGTTGTTCTAGTCATCAGAATATTAAGAAGAGGAAGCTGTGCACATTTACTTATCTCAGACATACAGGTGCATCTGGGCAAAATGAGTGTAGCGCCCCTCCGTTCTCACATGGAGCAATACACATTGGCAGATGGAAATGACCACACTGAGATCGGGTCCACATCACTGAGCCTGTGAGCTAATAAGAGTCAGATGTAAAAGACATACCAAGCCGGGTGCTTTGTCACGGTGTTTGTAGCATTACTTTTCTCTACTAACATATCTAGAAAACTTGTAGGGAAATTCTCAAAATTATGAATTTATTATTTTAGTTAATAGCTGATTTTTAAAATAGTTGACTTATTTAAGTATAATGACAAGTTAGCATTGACTGTATCAGGGCATATGATACTCTTAACACAATTGCTCAAAACAAAATAAACTTGAACAAAAATGCCAACATTTTCAAGTTTATATGTTGTGGTGTTTAAAACTGATTAATTTCTCTTTTTATGGAATAGGTTTTTTTATACTTTATTACAAAAATTTAAAAATTCACTTTAAAATATTTTAAATTTGTTGACAAAAACAATTGACAAAATGAAAAGTGTAAGTTCAGTAAGACAAATACTTGTGAAAAGTTATTTCAGAGAGGATATTGTTCAACATGTTAACTTCAGTGAAAAGTGTTTTCAAGTGGCGTATGGTGTGGCATATTGTGCATTTTTTATCCCATTTTCAGAAGCTGCTTGTAGTATTTGCCACTGGCTAAGCTTTGTTACAAATTACAGTGCTTAAGCCTGTTGGATCATGACTTGGATCCTCGGGCTTTAATGAAATATAGTGGTTTTTGCCAAGTTTTGCCCACACTCAGTTTTGGAAGGATCTACATCTGCTTTCGGAGGAAAAAGGTATTAGCCTTCCTAGTTTGTTACACAAAAATGTAGCTCTCTTGAGGCTGCCTGTGTTGCACATACACTACTCATACACTACTCTGTTGCACTTAGCCTTCTTATCTCTCTTACTCACCTGTGTGCAAGGGCAGATTTTAGAGCAGGGTGATACAACTGGTGGACTTCCAGTCACATCTGGACTGGAGCTGAACATGTATTTTTCCAGGGTATCAGCCTGGTATCTCTTGTGCTCGGTCAGGAGGTGCTGTATTTTTAGCATCCTTCGGGCACGCGGGAGCAGCTGCAGCGTGTGGGTCCCAGCTGTGAGGAGGGCAGGCAGCCCTGGGCGGTGCTGGCAGAGCTGCAGATGGTACAACTGCTTCTTGCTGAGAGGCACTTGGTGGAATTGCCCACACAGCATCAGCGAAGAGGAATGGAGTAGCAATTGCTTTAGTCCCTATAAGATTTTTGTTTTGCTTTAGCAAAAATATGTCCAAGTTAGTAGTGGTGTTTTTAAATTTCTTTTTCAGATAAAACATCCTGTGTGTATGCAAAGCTCTTCTTCTCTTCTACCTTTTTGTATCACTTTTGTTTGTTTGTTGTGTAATAAAGACTCTCTTTTGCTGCCTGCACTATCTGAATGGGTTCTTTTTGTTGTGTCTGTATCTAACTTCAGAAATCTGTAGTAACATCTGTAGCTGTTCTTCAGAGTTGGGAAACGGCACCTCTTGTACCCTTCAGGTACCAAACACTCCAATTCTTGAATCAGGAAGATGCTTCTGAAAGAAGTTTTCAGCAAGAAAGAATCTGTTATTCTGTTTGGTAGCCTGTTACCCACCCTGGATTTTTCACCCATGGTTTAGAGGTGTGGCAGTGCTCCTAAAATCAGCCAGGGCAGTTCACACCCTCCATTGCAGGTAAAGTCGACAATCCAGATGAAGAGCTGGGGTTTACATCATCTTCCTTCACATAGCTGATGGGAGGCTGCTGGACAACTCCTGGATAACAGGTGTTCTCAGGCCGCAGTGGCATGGAAGCTAGACCTGAGCACAGTGTGTGATACAGCACTCAAAAGTGGGGGACACAGCAGTGGTCCTGCGTGGTGTCCCTGTATCTGAGCTTAGCACCCACAAAAAGATAACTCTGATAATTCTGAATTGGCTGAGGAAATTCTGTATTCTGGCAGAATCCCCATGAGGTCTCTCGAGATGGTTGTTGACTTATCACCTGCTGCTGGAGGAACAGTAAGGAGATGGAACTAAGGCCTTGTACTTCCCATAATGAATGTACAGTTGGTAATATAAGTCTAACTCTTGTCGTTTGGCAAACTGATGGGCCTCTTGCTACAAGGCAGAACCCCAGCAGCTGAGTAATGCTGTTGTAGGTGTCTGCCGTGAAACAGATGTAAATGCCAAGAATGGAAGTGGTTAAGGTGACATGTTGGGAAATAACTGTGAAAGAGTAAAACAATTGATTAATTGGAGAAACATTCTGCAAGAAAGATATTGCAATAGCATGAACTAATGATGACTTGGAGTTGAATTGCAGCAACTGACTTATTTGAAGTATTACGAACCAGAGAGACAACCGCATATGAGGAAAGTAGGAAACAGTCTGGTTGGTTTGGTTGGTTGGTTTTTTGTTTGGTTGTGTTTTGTTTTGTTTTTTTGGGGTGTGTGTGTAATTTTTGTTTGTTTGGTTTTGTTTTGTTTTCCCCCTTTCCCTGCCTCTGAATCTTGCAGGTCAGTTTTCCCAGGCAGCGTTTCATACAGAGATGGCAGTGGTTCATCTTTCTAAGCCTAGTTTTTGCATGTTAGATCTCTCCTTTGGGAAAGCTGCCTGCCAGACGCAGTCTGGTGAGACACATCTGGTGTCTTCCTCGAGAGTGATGAGAGGATCGAAGGGCCAAATAGGCACCAACACCACAGATGAGGACACACAGATATTTTTAGTGTTTGTACCATGAGAGGGGCGAAAAAAAAAAAGGTTTTCTGGAGGGAACTAGAACCTGTGATTTATGCCAATAAAACATAATATATTATCTTTTCTTTTTATATATTCTCTTTTCACAAATATTGAAGTACTTGCCCAATGTGTTGTTGCTGATTCCTTAAAAAATACAAGAGAGACATTGCTTCTGATCACTTTGTGACTCTCATTCATTAATGTTGCTTTCACAGGTGAGATACCTGGTGATCTCTTATAAAATACACAAGAGATGCTGAGGAGGGCCCATGTTTTCCTGAGCAAATGCAGCATGTAGTGAATTCATCTGCTACCTGCCAGCAGAAACCATGATTTCCACACACGTGTTTGCTCATGGGAGCTGTGTGTCTGTGCACCTCACAACTGCCTGCTATTTCTCAACTATTGCAAGTACCTCTGCCTTGCTTTGGACAGATCTGAGGTCACACTGCTGGAATAATCCCCTTAGCTTTTCTGTCTCGCTATATCATGTCCTGTTTGAAAACTCCTTCCAACTACTTCTCCTTACAATCACATCACTATAAACGTGTCATTCTTCCTTCAAATGCCTACCAGAGTTTTAGGCTCACTTATCCCTCTGACCTGCTCTGCTCTCTTATTTCCCTTGCTGTCTCTGCTCCTGCTAGTCTTGCACGCTAGTCTGGGCACCCTATTAAGTTATTCCTCCATGCTTTCTGTGCTTCTCACCAATTGCTTACTTGCAGAGGGTGTTTTTTTGCATCTTTTCCACTAATGACCTCTTTAAAAGCCACTGTTCCCTTGGTACCCAGGAGTGGTGTCTTCATAGACGACTAAAAGACACTTTGGTAACTGACTGTAACAGTTGCTGAATTTCCCAATGTACCTTATGTTCCTCTCTGTCTCTTTGATTTAAGATCCAAGAGGTGAGAACTGCCTTTATTTGGGGATATTGCAGGTATTAAACATATGATAAAATGGAAATCACAGTTTCCAAGTTTGCATGTGCAAATGTAGGTATTGGTACGATAAACCACATTAGACTTTTTGCAGGTGCTCCCTTTGCCAGGGTTCTGGGCTTCTTGCCAAAGCATTTTCTCACAACCTCACTGTTAACCAGTCCCTTGCGTTTTGCATGAGCTTCTGTCTAAATAGGCTTAGCCCTCCAGTTAATACATATCTTTTTCTCAAGCCCTGCCCATTGCACCTGCCTTTGAAAATGTGCCCTGGAGAACCCAGTGATTCATCTGTTGTGTGCTGTTGCTGTTTGATTAAATAATTGCTTAGTTTCAGGTGGCAGCATTTGTGTGCTGGAGCACTTGATCCTTCTGTTTACTGCTTTTGTATATCATGGAAGTGTTTGTAAAGCTTGAGGAGAGGTTCAGAATGAAAGGTATAATATCAGTATTTGGGATAACAAACGGTATAGGCCATACACTCTCTTCATTCAATGCTTTTTCTGTTTCCACACCAGTGAGCACGATGGATGTAATGTAGTCACAGCATGTTTCCAGAAATCCTGAGATCAGTAATGTAAAATAGGTCTTTGGAATTTTAATAATGGAGAAAATGTCAGTATGCAAAGTTGGTGAAGCCTTGTTCCTCCCTTCCCCCAGTTTCACTCCTTCAGACCAGTCCATGTACTTTCTGACCTTGCAGTTACGACACATTGCGGGGATAGGGAACCCTCCAGAACCTTGTACTGATTTCCCTCTTGTTCCAAAAGGATTCAGCACCTTGCAAAGTAAATATATACAGGTGTACTTTTAGACCAGACCTTTAGATCAGCTCCCATCTCCCTGGAGGCATTTGGGAAGCTTGGGGACCTTCAACAAATGGCTTTTGACATCTCCTAAGAGGGATTGTGGTACCCAGAGATGACAGGGTTTTTCCCAGGCCACAGTTTTTTCCCAGCCATGTCCAGAGACAAGTTGTGTGTCGCTGCTGATGCTTCAGTCAGAACAGTTCGAAGGTTGTTTTAAACTACCAGAGGTGAACCGTGAAGTGTTCAAGAGAGCATGATTTTGACCCACCCTCCTTGTAGAAATAGCATTATTTATTTAGCTCATAAAATGATGGTGCTATTTTTCTCAAAAAATATATTTGTACACTGTCAAGTATATGTTTAGGATTCAGAGATCAGCTGCCCAGGTCAGGTATCACAGATCACAGTTATAGGCTAATACAGAGGAAAGAGATAGGTAATTCTTCTGTGTAGGCATAAATAAGTTTTTCTTGGCAGCTGGTAGTTCAGTAACTTTCTTGAGCATTAAACTTAGAAACTTAGACGACCTTTTTTTTTTTTTTTGGAAGTCTCTCCATGTAGCATGATATGCACAGCAGTTTGAGACCTTCTTCTTACGAAAAAAGTGTGACCAGCAGCTCTCATCGTGATTGCTGCAGAGGTGCGGTTCACTCCATGTTAGCGAACCGCCTGTCTAGCTCAGGCTACCAGTCAATAACAAGTTATCAGCCTCAGTAAGTGAAATTAAATGGGCAGTTATTCAGGGCTATACTGATCCTATATAATGAGAAATACTCTCAGCAACAAGTCATGAGCAGATTTGGTTCAGTACTAAGAAAATCCTTACTCATTTGACTATCAAGGTGGGATTCTTTGTTTGGTTGGTTATCAGAAGAAGCGAAGATTTTTCTCCCTGATTTTAAATAAAAAATTTTTGTCAACAAAACCAAACCATAGCCTATGTTTGTTGTTGTTGTTTGGTTTTGTCTTTTTCTTTTTTGTTTTGGTCTTGGTTGTGTTTTTGTCCATACAAACACTTATCTTGGCAGAATCAGAGCACCCATCTTTTGCTATGGAGAAGGAAAAATAATGTAATCCAGAGCCTCCAGAGAAGTCTACCTAATTAATAATTGAAATATTATTCATTTGCAGCTAAAGGTGCTAGAGTGGTCTGTGTGTGAATCTCTGTCTCCTTCTAGGCTTTACAAAAGTTCTTGTACTGAGATAAACAAAGCTGCCAGAGAAGTACAGCCTCCCTGCAGTAATTATTTAGTCGTACTCTAGAAGAGGACAAAATGCATAGTAACCATTAAGACATAACTTCCAATCCCATGAGCCTGTTTTCTTCTCCTTATTCCTGTTTTTCAGATCACAGCAATTCTTTGTCTTAACTCCAGAACAATGTGCAAACAGCTTAATTTTGCTTTTTGAGCAGTCTGTGGCTTTGTTGCTCTCCTGCCTAATTGAAGATAGTGATGATAAATACGAAAAGCCATTTACTTTACCCCCTTGCTATACAAGACCATAAATGTTGCATTGCACTAAGTGGACTTCTTTTTCTTCCTTGGATCTCATGTATTCCTTTACATGGAACCTGTCTGGCTTTCTCTGTAATTATGGTTATATATGGAGAGGTAATACGAGTAAACAGTCTGTCTGTTTCAGTTGTAGAGCTAGAAGTTGCCTATTTACTTAAATTTTTGGTTCTCAGCATAGACTCTCAACTGCTTATGCCATATATACAGCCTCCAGGCCTTTCTGGGATGGCACCCCTTGATGCAAGTGGTGGAGAGAAGGATTAGGAGACAGCAACAGACAGGAGATTTTGTTTAACTCATCCTGTAAACAAATAGATTTTGTCCATTGATCACACATGCAAATAGCAAGTCGTCAAGTGGCCTGTGCAATGGTGTTTAACCCCAGAACAGCTACGGATTCCCGAGAAGTTGTTCTTACTGGCACACACAGCCGAGTTAGTTTTCATAGGTAAAAAGTGCTGCAAATTGGCATTGTTTCTGTGTGGGTTTATGTGTACTTACAGAACACAAGCTTCCCTAAACGCACGTGTCTAAATGAAAAGTGACTGTAGCAAGTGAAGTTGAAAGCCAGTAAAATAAGGTACTGTCAGCTGAGGGCAAATGCAGAAGCAGCTGTGTGTGCCCTCCTCAGCAGACTCCCTCACAACTACCGCAGGGGAAAGGATTCTGCAGAATGAGCCATTCCCCTTACTCCAACCTCTGAGTCAGAAATCCCCCAAATAACTGAAGGACAAATGGCATTCCAACAGACGGGTTTCTTGAGTTATTTAAAATGGGAAAACATGATGATGAAACCAAAACAACAAATAAATACTATGTCTTGTATACCCTTTCTTTGCCTTGCCAAAAAGAGAATATATCCCCCCAAAAGTCAGCCGAGTTTTATCAGCTCTCCAAAATAATGAATGAAGGCCTTGTTCTTTATGATTGCTTAAGTCATTCCTGTTTATGCCAGTATTTCAAGGATTATGTTTTGATTGTTCTGGAGAGGTGAAACCACTTTCTTGCTGATGAATAAACACTGCCGCTTTTAAATATTTGTATGCAAAATGTCTTTAAAGCCATTATTAAATGCTTTCCAAAAGCACTAAGAAGCTGTTTCCCAAAAAGACAGTTTTTCTCTACATTTTCTTTCATGCTAAATAGTCCAAATGAAAAGCCTTTCAGAGTTAACTAGTTTAAGCAATACCAGTGTTTTAGTGTAATGAATAACTTTTTATCGAGGACAATTGCACACAGTTCAATATGCTAGTATTTCTATTTCTGTGCACCACCAATGCAGGGATTCTAGGGTAGAATTTCTTTCTTTGAGAAAGCTGAAGCGATCAAAACCCTGATTAACCTCTGATATTCACGTGGTGCTCTTGATCTTGAGGACCGAAGCAGTAACAAAGAGTTAATGGCAGCCATATGCTGGGGGTATTGTGGGTACCGGTGACCCAAATGTGAACCCCGCGAGCCAGCGCTGCTAACTGCTGTTTGTTTCAGGTTTGGCGTGGAGATTACTGATGAAGAGTTTGAGCTGCCACTTGACAGAATCCCCCTTGATGAAGATGGAAATGTCAGATACCCCCAGTTCATGGCCAGGTTTGATTCCTGCTATGCAGCGTATGCATTTTATTTCTCATTTGTGAGTGGAATTATTTTTAATCTGAAAGGCTCACATGACATTTCCAGGCTGATTCTCATTTGTTAAATGTGCTCTTTTATGAGGTATTTCTTGCATGGAGAATGCTGATTACATTTAAAATTAGCTGATGTTATGGGTATATACTGTTTATAATTTAGTTGCTCTTTACATGCCAATGACATTTTTTAGAAGAAAGACTTCAAAAGCATGTAACGTACCTTCATTCTGTAGGCTGGGAAACATGACAGACTTCTAAATAAAAGATAATGATTTCCCAAAAATGGTAATAAGTATACTTAGTATCACTTAGAGAACCTGAAGCATTTACAGGCCCTAAATATAGTCTGAAATACTTCTGAGATGGTCTTGTCGCTTCATAGAATCTCTACTCAGCCGAACTGTGAATTAGAGTTTGATTAAAATAAAGAAGCATTAGGGTAGATAGAGATATATTATTATTTTGCAAAAATTAGGACTCCATCCCCAAAACTGTCATGCCAGTAGCAGGGCAGAAGCCGTGACATAGCTGAGGTGAGTGAAAGTCTCTTGTAGAATCTGGGACTGAAGAAAACCATTCCACCTGTGAAACGTGGAGACGGAAATTCCAGCATTTTCATGCACGCTTGCATGTGCATATAAAAGTTAGACTGCTCAAACAGGAATGCAAATGTTTATGAGTTATTTAGGAGGTAAGGGTGTGTCCAGTTTGCATGCACACATGAGGGGTGGGTAGAAGTCTGAATTCCCTGTACTGAAATTACATAGGGTACCTTCCTGCACTGCAGGTAACAAACCAACTAAGTATTGCAAACCTGATGTGCTGCTGCTTCCTTTCTATTCCATTAATTGCTCTTCCACTCTTTCTTTTCCTCAGTTCTTGTCTTACTGCTTCATGAAGCTTTGGGGCCAAATGCAGCTGTCCACATGTTTGCATACAGGGCTGTCAGATATGACACGGGATTCATAAGATGCATATGACCTTTTGGAATGGTATCCCCCAGACAATCTCCAAGGGGGTCTCAGATGACCCTTGAATACATTTGTGTGGGTTCCTGTTTCTCGGATACTTTTACTGCCAAGGCCTCCTCTCCAGTTCTTGCTTTCATAGCCCTCTGACGGGGTTGCAGCTATCCTGGATTCGGTTGTGCATGAATTTCTGTTAAGTGTCTTTGCTCCAGGAGTGTTCCCTGCTTGTCCTGTGGTAAGAGTGTAGAGAGGTGGCAGAGGATAAAGGCCACCTAGCAAAGCTGACCAACCTTTGAGAAACCAAAAACATACAAAATAAAATATACAGAGCTGCACAACGCTGGACCCTACCTCCTTCCTCTCGCTACGCACTCAGCTGCAGTAACCCTCCTTTGTGCTTCCTGCCTTTCTTACAGACACATTGCTTCAGCTGCCAGGTTCATGTAAATTCTGAAATTAAGAGAAGCTGATGTCCCTAAAAGAGGCAAGATGCAGTGTTTTCAGCAGTGTTTTGTCTTTGTATATCAATTCATGTATTAAGATGAATCTGGACACCGCATTTATTTCTGTTTCTAATAACTATTTTCTTGTGTTTACTTATGGTTAAGGTGACATATTTTCACCACAAAGGAGCTGCATTTAGCCCAGGGTGTACCATGGGCTGTCACCTTTTCTTGAAGTGTGTCCCTAACAGTATGCACTCATAGCCCTTTAGGAGAGTTATCACTAAGCCCTTCTTTCAATAGTCAAAACCTGTGCTGTGTAATGTTCTTGAGGATGCCAGCAAGATAGCAGTTCACAGACAGGCTTGCATCTGACATTCTTATGGACCAGAAACAAAACTGAACACCATGATTCATAGGGACATGTGGGAAGCCTTATTTGTACCAACCAAGCTCTGCCAGCTTCAGGCCCTTTGCAATCCAAGGTGAGCTGGGAACACGCTAGGAAATAAAAGCCTGCCTCTAAGGCTGACGTCTACCAGGGAAACACAGACAACATCCAGGACTCTGCTGTTGAATTTCAAAAGTCATTTAGAACACTTGGTCCAGTTACGTTAAGCAGTAAAGGAAAGAATCTACAATAATTGCCAAGTTAAAGCTGCCTGCTATAAATGGGAGAGCAGTGGGAAAGGAGCCTGAATGCATAGCACACAAATGCCACAGGAAGTGCAAAAAAAGCCAGTGGGGTTATGAAGGCTCTTTTCTCCAGGTCAGCAAGGGATTTATGGACATGTCCAGCCTCATATCTTCCCACAAATAATAATGGGACCCTAGAAGCCAAACTACCATCTCTTTCCAGTGAGGTACTAAGAATTCCCTTCAGAACCTCTGGAATCTGAATGGTTGACTACACAAGTTGAGTTTTACATGGGTCAAGTCTTGCATGAGTCCTGTACATGTTTTGCTACCAAATGCAAGAATGGGCTTAAGTTAGATACATGGGCACTAGCAGCATCTGGGCTTCTTTGCCAGGGAACCCTCAGACATACCAACATTGTCAGACCCAGGTAGACCATATATGAAAAAGAGGATTAATATTATAAGGAGAAGTGCTGTGTCTTAATTGCAGGAGAAAGAGCTGTTAGATTAGAAACTCAGAATAAGGGAGGAGGGGATTTTAGGACTAAGGTTACAGCATGGTTTTCGTCATAGCACAGAGAACAGAACCTGATCAGTCAGTGATTAAATGCTTTCTCTGCAGTCTTTTTTTTTTTTTTTTTTACTGCTCAGTCCCATTTCCAAATCAACCTACAGAATTCACTAAATCTAGCAATTTCAAAGATTATTATTGTGCCTACACCTGTTCTTTAGAAATAATTAGTGTTTATATAGAAATTGTTATACTTCCCATGGCACAATTCTGTATTTGAATGTGATACAAACAAATAATTATATATGCTCCCTGGGACTATTGTTGCTCAAGTTGAGTGGGAGAGAGTGCACAGGCACCATAGCATAGTTTAAGTAACAGCTCTTTATTTACTTTATGGTGAGAACTGGAGGCCAGAAGCATCTCTCAGATTACATCTGTGTTAATATGGGGTAAATTCATTTACTCCAGTGCAAAACTGGAGTGTAACTCAGAACACAGTGTAGGACTGAGATAATTTTCACTTCCATCACCGGCCTCCAAATGTTTTTCCTCCTATAAAACCAAATGCTGCTTGCAGGCATTGTCCCAGACTCTCTGCTGTCTGTGGTGGGTTGGCCCCAGCCAGCAGCCAAACTCCCAGCCAGCCACTCACTCAGTGGGATGCAGGGAGAAAGTAACAGGAAAAGCTCGTGTGTTGAACTAAGGACAGGGAGATCACTTACCAGTTTCCACTGCAGGCAAAAAAGACTTGATGCTGGGAAAGGTGGGGAGAAAGGTCTTCCCCTTGTGTGTCTTAATGTTTGTCTTTTTTCTTCCTAATTTAGTAATTAAATATATATATATATAAATTGGCAATAAATTAAATTAATCTTCCCCAAATCATGTCTTCCCTCCTTGACTCCAGACTCTTCTTTGTTACCACCACACCCAGTCCCTTCAGTGAGGAAGCCAGTGGAGTGACATGCGATGGGTAGAGAGTTATAGTCAGATGTAGTGACTTCTCTCTGCTCTTCCTTCCATTTTGCTCTTTTTCTCTGCTCTGTCATGGGCCTTCCATGGACTGCTCTCCCTTCCAGGGTGGAGGGGTGCAATGAGTTGATTTCTATCTCCTGTAGCTCTGAGATGGTGCAAATGCCTTCTGTCTCTCTTATGCAGCTGCTGCTTCATGGGCTTAGAGGACCTGACATGGGCTCCTTCTCAGTGGACCTTTGGCATCTAGTTTGCTAGGGGAGAAATTAAGAAACCACCAGTAGGTGGTCTAAATCACACAGCTGCATGAGTTTCAGCAAGCCTTGGAGTCACAGCTCCAGCTTCTCCATATCAAGGATGAATCTGGAATATGCTGTGGTTCCTTTCTGGTCTTCCCACCGACAGCACAGCGTGTGGGAAGGATGTCACTGGAATGGACATAGGTTGTTGCCACAATACACAGCCAGGCTCAGAGTCTGGAGCCGCTCCTGGCTGTCTCAGTTTAGACATAGTTTCAGAGTTTTTCTTGCTTCCATGAACGTTTCTTGCTCATTTTCTCTTAGGAAAGGAAAGAGCTTGCCTCTTGATTTTTTTCATACCTGTTCATCTTTAACTTCTGTAAAATAGGACGTTAAAAGAAGCATTTAGGAAAGAAAATCTAAGACATCTCCTTAAAATGGCAATGAAGATGTTTCATTTACTGAAATAATATTTTAATTGAAATTCGGTTTACTATAAGTTAAATGCATTGTTTTTCTTCAAATAAGGTGATAATTTGGTTGGAAAGGAGCATTCTGAAAGATCTAACAAAAAAAATAGCTCTGCGTTGCCTTGTGGTGATTTCCCCTTTCACATTGTTATCTGTCTCCCTTATCCCTCCCTCGTTATCCAGCCAGGTGGGCCTGAGACAAACCATAAAGGTACACGGTGAGTCCACTGTTCAGCATCTGAACAGTGTGTTCGTTCCCAGTCTCATAGGTGTTGACAAGAGGAGAAATTAATTGCATTGACTGGAAGGAGATAGCTTGTGAGCCTGAGGGAATATAATAATTAAGGATAATGTGGAAACTTTTGTCCGTAATTGTAGATAAACTATACAGGGGCTTAGTGTAGCAAGAACAGTAAAATCTAACTTTTTTTTCTATAATGGAGTTTCATACTAGTGAGGATGGCAAGTGCATGAATAAAGACAAAAGTTATTAATAACCTGCTATAGGCATAGGAGACATAAGTGAGACAAGGTTTTTAAGGAAATATAGTATTTTGAATATTACCTTTGAAACATTAGGAAAGACTTATGTGCTCAAAGTGGCCTTTACTCCTTATATACTCCAAGAGGAGGACACAACTCCAGAAAGCAAATGTATCACCAGCTTGGCTCCTACTGCCCAATCTGCAAATCGTTGACTAAAGCAGCAGGCAGCTGTTTGCACGCACAAGGCAGAATGGTAGAACCGAGGCACTGGTTGCCTGCCTCTGACCTCCTTCCCCTCACAGTATATTTATAGAGGAAAGCTTTAGACTGCTTCAGTTTTCTTGATTTATGTTTAATAATGGTACTTTAGATTCCTTGCCTCTTACAGTGGTGCATTGTTGTCACTGTTGCCTTGTGAGTGACACAGTTGGAACTGACTCCTTCAGTTTTTGAAGGAAGATTATGCTGTGTTCATTCTTGATACAGTACATGCA
Source organism: Columba livia (assembly GCF_036013475.1). Classification (NCBI taxonomy): domain Eukaryota; kingdom Metazoa; phylum Chordata; class Aves; order Columbiformes; family Columbidae; genus Columba; species Columba livia. The sequence continues at coordinate 34,313,419 of NC_088605.1, forward strand.
GGAATAAATTACATACAACAAGTACGTAGGGTAGAGTTTCAGCAGTGCTCAACATATACTCTGATGTCAGTGAAAAATATGGTTAAACCCCCTCCCAAGCTTTGTCTTTTCAGATTGAACAGCTACATAGGAAATGCATTTGAAAATGCTAAGTAATTTGCCTCTGTATGTTTATTTATAGCTGTTCTATAAGAAGAGGAAAGTAGAGTGCTAAAATATTGTGTGAGCTATTCTCCCAGCCCATAGCTTCATTAGGGTATGCTCACACCAAGTCACTTGGGTGGAAAGCAGAGGGCCATATATATCTCTGCAGGAACAGTTATTTTGCCTTGCAGATGAGCTTTATAAAGGTTGTATGTTTTTGAAGATGCTGATTGAGAAGTTATAGTGTCACCTATAGACCCCAATGAGCTAGGCATGGTTCAAACCTACAAAGGTATAATAGCCTGTACTGCAGAGCGTGTACATATTAGCCATGCCCTTGTGGTTTGCTGGGTCATTTGAAGAGTTACACTGGTAGTTACAGCCTGTGCTGGATTTCAGAGACTCTGACAACAGGCAGGGGTGATTAAGACGCAGGATGAATGTCAGCTTTCAGTGCTGCATTTGAGAAGGAGGTAAGGTGAGAGGCCAGCTATCAGCTAAAATTTAGTCCCATCCGTCCAAAACTGCATGTGCCCTTGAATCTCTCACCCTCTAAAAATAAACCTCTTTTCCCTGTTGTCTCCCCAAATCCAAACTGCATGCAGAAGGTGAACATTTTGGTCTCTGATTGCCAGTCATCCTCTCTCACACAGATTTCTCATTCCTGGCTGTTGGACACAGCCTCCTGCCGCAGTAGCTAGTGGGTTGCTTTTTCCTCCTGCACTCTCTGCTGGGCCTGTAGGTCAGTTAGCTTCAATACAGCTTCGTTTTCTTTCTCGGTTTTCTAGCTTTAGGGTTTATTTTTTTTCTTAATTGGCAGCCTGTAGCCTTGCAAAATAAATACCATAGTCACAATGTTAAATTGGAAACAAAAGCTGGAGGAGGAAAAGCAATATTTAAAGAACAACTATTTTTTTTTTTTCAGATGTGATTTAAATCCTGTGAAGCTTTGATAGGGCAGAAGAAGCCTGGCAGAAGGCCAGACAACCAGGAGGCTCTCCTACTCATGGCAGAGAGATTAGCTAGATGGAGTAGGAGAGGAAAATGACAGGTGATGTGAAGTGCAGAGGAGCAGGTAAAAAGACTAGGTCAGTGAGACAGGTCAGAGCAACTCTGTGTTACTGTTCAAGAAGAGTTTTTTATTAGACCCTGAAAGCTGAGACATTTGAGGATGAACCCATGATGCCTGCAAGCCTTTATCGCTGTCAGTTTGAACAGCAGCTCACTCATCAGTGAGTGGCTCAGACATGCCATGTCCAGGTCCATCCCTAAACAGCACAAAGCTTTTCTTAGTGCGGGAGGTGCAGCCAACCAGCTTCTGCTCATTGGGGCTGCATTTGTCAGCAGGTGGAGATATGCCCCTTAGGGATGCTTTTAAATATACTACCTGGGGTCTCATGGCCAATTTCCTACACTCTGCAAAAAGCTGTGCACATCCCAGTGGATGTCAGATCTTGCAGTCTTGCTGCTCTCCAGTTAAGTAACTGTGCTCTGGAACTATAAAGAGCAGCGGTAGAGATGTGAGATGCTCTGTCAGTGAAGTACTGCAGGACAGGAGACCATGAATAACAAGATTCACTAATGTGTGCTGGCATCTTTTCTAACTTGGTGTTCTTTCATG